>NC_089634.1:2455136-2762028 GCF_039881205.1 Euwallacea similis | reverse complement strand
GCCGAAAATTGGTGTAATTAATTTCTTTACAACATCCAATACAATGTTGCTTAATTGATATGGGCCATCCGGCTGCTTACTAGCGTAGATTTCAATATTCAAAACATAAAATGTGGCTGCATCTACAAGTGTATGGATACCGTATTTATCAGGTTTCGATTTAATATATTGTCTGAAAGGGAATTTTCTTCTAAAGCTTACCATCATTTCATTTATGACAACGTTTGTCCCTACTGAATAATGTAATAAACAATTCTGCCTAAACTTTTCAAAAGTCCTCCTGACAGGTACTGCTTTGTCTTGAGCCCACCGAGACGCTTTCTGTTGTTATATCGTAAAACCGCAATGAGTTTGAACAAAATTTTGCCCTTTTTAAAGATATGGTGGTTGGAAATATAGATACCCCTATGTTATCAGTAGAACACAAATCCTCGAAATGGGCATGTGACATTCGCAAAGTTCCTGCAATATATAGCAAACCAAATATAACTCGGATTTCATCAATATTAATAGTTTTGTAATCACGAGGTCTATCATACTATAATGGAACTATAATGGAATCTTTTTTGTATAAATTCATTAGTACGTGTGACAATTTCTTCAACAATGTCGTCACTTATAAATAAATTCCAAGCTTCTAAAAACGTAGTCACTCCTTGGCCATTTCTTCGAACTCCATAATTTTCCGTGAGAATATTTTGTATTTGACATCTTACCTTGATGTTACTTTTTTTAATTTTGTTTACTTATCACGCCCGGTAAAAAAATTATTAAGATTAGATAAAGGTACGTCATCCTCATCCGAACTCGAGCTATTTACTTCTTCAACACATGGAATTTCTTCAATACTTTCTACATCTGGAACGTAATCTTCATCTTCTGAATCTTGGTCACTAAGCACTGATTCACTCTCTACATATTCTTTTAGCATTTGTACAAGTCCGAAGTCGCTAAGAGGTTTACGAGCCATTTTTTGCAAAAAAACACACAAAATGGTAACTTATTGATTCTTTATGAAGAATTACAATGTGATGCGCCTTGATGGATCAAAATTTTGATTCAGTAACTAGAAATGCACTAGAATCTCATGCTCAGTTTACCTTCAGTTCGCTGTTTCAAAGTCACTGTTTTTCGCGCAAAAGGAAACTTAAAAGCTTTCTGTGTCTTATTGTATTGAGTTTACTGATATTTAATAACTCAAAAACAAATGAAAAAATAGCAATTCAAATTTTTTTTTAATTTTTGAAAATATTGCGACCCCCTAAAAATTATAAAAAAATACACAAATATTTTGCAGTCTCAGTTACAAAATGGTTTTTGATTCATTTTTGTATCTTTTTTAGTTCCTGAGATATTTGAGTTTAAAGTAATGAAGGTACTTAGGCGATCTTTTTGACATATTTCAAGGCCACCTTGAAAAATCAAACCAAAGTCAAAATAGATATTATTTTTATAACCGAATACATCTATTCTACACAAAAAATTTGAAATACCTTTTATAGGCCGATTCGCCATGCTTATGCTGCTGTATCCTTTGACAAAAATGATCAATATTACGAACAAGAAAATCTAAAGTACGCTGTATTCGACACCGCGCAACTGCTTGAAGGTTAATTTAGAAAACACAACAATGGCAACTATTTTTACAGCAAAAGAAATTGCCTATACCCTAAGACAATTTACCGGTCGAAGGGAACATTTACAAACATTTATTAATTCAGTAGATTGATATTATGAAAGATATGGTCATACAAATGATAATAGTTCAAGTAAATTTGTTTTCGCATTTATCTGTTCAAAAGTAGTCGAGAAAGCAGGAGATTTCTTAATGTATAGATCAAATTTAACGACTTGGTCTATGATAAGAGCCACTTTACGTGAGAAATTTGTATGTATGTACATCGGTATATCTTACAGCAAGAATTAACATTTCTAACTAAATATAGAAATGAATCAATTTCTAATTTCATCGAGAGAATTAGAATGCTGGAAATTGGATTATTTAAAAATTAATAGTGAGACGAGTTTAGACCAAAACACGAAAGAAGCTGTAAACAACTAGATAGAGGACATCGCAATTACCGTTTTAATTGCAAACACTAGCACTGACCAAAGAACACTATTAATATTGCATAAACCAAAAACTCTCGACGAAGCATGTGATATAATGACAACCCATTTATTGATGGAATAACAAATTAACTTTAGGCACAGTTATAGTATATCTAAATTGCCTCAACCTCACGAGGAATTAGGAAATCACAACAATTTTACGAATAGAAATTTAAATATACCATCGACACATACCACAACATACTTCGTCCTAGAATTTTCCTAGATAACAAAATCATTATAAACCTTAGCCAATGCCTCCTAGAACATTTCCCACGAACTCATGTCTTTGGGAAAATTCCAAAATGTCTTTAGTCTACAGAATAAACCTTAAAACTTAGAACCCCCAACACCTATGAGCATATGCTCAAACTTCCCGTCGAGGTTAATTTCATAAAGGGAGTATAATCCAAATCCCCGGGAAATTCATACTTCCAACTCAATGGAGAGAAAAACTTCTCTGTACAGGAACTGACCAATGTTGAAACGGATTAATTATGCCCAAGTACTTCGAGATATCATTACCAAGGAGATCCGGGCATCAGCGCGGACATTTATAACAGAAAACTTTAGACTACGAGTTGAACGATTCACAGGATGAAAATTCCCAAAATCAAGCCTCCGGCAGAATATACCGGTAAATCTAAACAATCAAAAACCAAATTCCTTACCCTATATCCAAATTAATAATCCACCAGTAAGATTATTAATTGCTATAGGTTGTCACATATCCATGCTATGCTCTTATATAGCCGATATATCAAACCAAAGTCTAATCAAAGCAAATATTGTCTTGTTAACCTTTTCACTCCTATCGGTTTCATGGTGAAACCACATATTTAATATTTTTTTTCTCAAACCCCAGTGGTATTTGAGCCAAATCTCCTTTCAAATTATTTGTTCTTCAGTGCCATCTAATGATTAATAACAGTACCATCGCTCGAAATGGGTGAATCCCATTACAAACGGTTATTTCTCTACGTATAAATGTTTTTGTTTGTGGTGTTTGATGATTTTTGCTGTTTTCGTTGCAAAAATAGTAGTAAATTGCTTATGGAGTGACTGATGAGTACTTTTTTCAATACAGTAAAGGCATACATATTGCATAATCTCCATACAATCAATTTATTATCATTATCTTCGATTTTCTCTGGCTAGTGGTTCCGCTATGTAACCTCTGGGACTTATCGGAAATATTTTTTCCAGAAAATATGCGTTGGTAATATAATAATCTCGAAAGTATGACCGATGATGAGTTTTATGATTTGATTGAGGAAATACCATCTGCTGCTCAATCGGAAGTAGACCTTGACTCAGAGACGAATGATGATTTTGAAAATTAAAATATGACTGGCGATTTTCATGATGTAGACGAGAGTCTTCCATCAATTGGAGCTTGTATTATAATCACACCGGCGCCCGTAGATTCAAGCTCCGATATTGAGTACAGAAGATAAACTTCCTTTGCCAAAGTTGAGGAAATTTTTGCCATTTAACACGGATAATGTTATTTGAAACAAAACCAACAGCAGCAATAACTTTTCAAAGTTCACAAAATATTCCGGTCCCAAAAATATTTCTGTGGATGTCGAAACACCATTTGATATATTTCTTCATCTCTTTCCTGTTGAACTTATATCTCATATCAGAGAGCAAACAAACTTATACGCATTCCAAAAATATAATGATCTGTCCAAGTTGAAGAAAACGACTAATGAAGAAATAAAAGCCTTCCTAGGTATAAATATACTAATGCGCATCAAGTAGTTGCCAAGTGTCAAAGACTATTGGTCAAGTAATGAAGAAGTTCGAGATTTCCATATTGCAAATATAATGCCAAGAAATAGATTTGAATGGCTTTTAGCACACATTCACTTGAATGATGAAGAGAAACAACCAAAGAAAAGAGAAAATGATTATGACAAACTGTACAAAGTTCATTCTTTCCTAAACATACTTCTGGAAACTTAGAAAAACCATTATGAATCGGATGAACATCAGTCAATGGATGAATCTATGATCAAATTCAAAGGTCGCTCATCTGAGCCAGTACGTGCTATAAAAACCTATAAAGTACGGATACAAAGTGTGGGTACGTGCAAATAAATCTGGATATATTTCTGGTTTTCCCATATGTTTTACAAATGAGATGATATTAATAGTTCAATTAATTCACAATGTTGGTTAACACTATTTATTAATTATTACTTATTATAACAGTGGATCTAAAATACGATAAGTTCAAATCACTATAATGTAATGTACTTGCAGCATTAGTGAGTGTAAAATAAGGTGGTGTGACCGATCGCGATGTGTACCGTCTGAATGTTCGTCGAGAAGAAAGTGACTTGTCTCATTTTTACAACCCCGTCGATGAGAAGATCGGAAGGGAGGTTTATTGGACTCGACATTGGAAATTTTGGTTGTAAATCAAAGAAAGTGGACCTAAACAAAACTATATGAAGGCACAAAATCAGACGTGATATTCATGGTTTTGAACATCTTACGATATTATGGGAATATCAATCCCTACTAATAAACTTTGCCGAAAAAAAGGTCACTGGATTGTATATAATTTGAAAGCATGAAACAATTTCCGATTTGCAAATATATACACATAAAATCGATACGGCAGAAAAACATGTAGGTGCCCGCGTTGTTCAAGACCTATGGAAAGATATTAGTGGTGAATATCAACAGATATATTTTAATATTAGGTGTACAACTTTGCTTCCGCCGTTTTTTTTCCGAATTTCGCGATTTTATTGTAAAAAACTAATTATACCTTTAGGATCCAAAGTATTGTCCATCGCTGGCCACTACTTTCTCCCATCTTTCGGGCAGCATACGAATCCCGTGTTGAAAAAATTGGACATCTTTTGAAGCGATCCACGATTCTATCCAATTTCTTACTTCTTCATAAGACCGGAAGTGTTGGTCAGCTAGCCCATGTGCCATGGATCGAAACAAGTGATAATCAGAAGGAGCTAGGTCAGGAGAATATGGCGGGTGGGGTAGGACTTCCCATTTCAATGTTTCCAAGTATTTCTTGACCACTTGCGCAACATGGGGTCGAGCATTATCGTGCTGCAAAATCACTTTATCATGTCTCTCGTTGTATTGCAGCCGTTTCTTTTTCAATGCTCGGCTCAAACGCATTAATTGGGTTCGATAAAGAGCACCTGTGATTGTTTCAGTTGGTTGTAACAGCTCATAATATATTACGCCGAGTTGATCCCACCAAATACAGAGCATGATTTTGGAACCATGAATAGACGGTTTGGCCGTCGACGTGGAAGCATGGCCGGGATATCCCCAAGTCTTTTTGCGTTTGGGATTATCGTAATGAACCCATTTCTCGTCCCCAGTCACAATACGATGCAGAAATCCCTTCCGTCTTTGCCTTGCAAGCAACTGTTCACAAGCGAACAGACGCCTGTCAATATCTCTTGGTTTCAACTCGTACGGCACCCAATATCCTTGCTTCTGAATCATTCCCATGTCTTTGAGGCGTTTTGAGATTGTTTGTTGAGTCACTCCCAATGATTGTGCCAATTCTTGTTGACTTTGACACGAGTCTTCGTCAAGTAATGCTTCCAAGTTCGCATCTTGGAAAACCTTCTTTCTTCCACCGCTATGTTGGTCTTCGACGTGAAAATCACCGTTCTTGAAGCGCTGAAACCACTCACGACATGTCCTTTCACTAATAGTGGCTTCCCCATAAGTATCTGAGAGCATTCGATGAGCCTCAGCAGCAGATTTCTTCATATTGAAGCAGAAAAGTAAAACCTCCCGCAAATGACGAGAATTTGGCTCGTACACTGACATTTTCAATTGCGAATAACTTTATGATGAAGACACAAATAGACTAATATTTTTATGAGGTTATGTTAACAGGTGCCCAAGGCTCCTGCATGCCCACATGGGGTTATTTATTTCGATCATTACTTACCGCTACATACATCTATTCAAAAACGGCGGAAGCAAAGTTGTACACCTAATATCTTTGTAGATTTTCTAGTTGCATTTGTATGTTGTTGAATTTAACAATGAGGTTATTCTTCTCGCATTTCTCTCTCTTCCAAGCGTCAAATAATGTTTGTTCATTTTACGATCATGCACTATTTTTTCGAAATAATGCAGTGTTTTGCTGCATCAACACCACTTCATTCGGCGTGACTAGCAGCTGGCCTTGCTGATTCATTTTAACGTTGAAAGAGAAAGAAAAAAATCCTTTCCAATGTCAATCCCAAAAGAATTTCCAATATTTTGTCGCACAATAACTTAAACAACCTCGATAGATTGCCGGACATCACTTGTCGAGTATGATAACCTTATCACTTTTATTTTTAGTTACGATAACAGACCACTCGAACACCTGTTTATCGTTCAACAGTCAAACGGGCACTTAGGTACTTAATTTACATAAAATAAATTTACTTGTTAGGTTATTCGAAATTTCAGACTAAAGCAAGAGCCTCTTCATTACATATTATTGACACTGGCAAGCGTTCTTCGCAGCGAAGTTTTCCTTTGTTCATGTGTGAATTTTGTAATTATTGTCCTCCCTAGCCATCAAAGTAGACTTCATACACTTTTGAAGAGTCAAGGAAACATTATCTAATTCGCCTCTATTTAACGTATTGAAAGCATTTTGTACACATTCAATTAATTCGTCGATAATTTTTGGAGGCTCTTAATGCTGAAGCGATTGAATCGAATTGAAGAAACCAAGATCCAAAACATTTAAGTCTGGACTATTTGGTGGCGGTGATTGACACTGAATGTTCCATTCCTCTTTTAATACTTTGGCAAGTAGAACTTTATCATTATCACATGCATGTGGTTTGGCGTTGTCTTGTTGAATACGGGTTTTAATTTATATCCCATTGAAAACTTAGATTTAATAACTGGCAAAATATTTTCAACAATCATTTTTTTACATTCAACGGCGTTGATAGATTCAATATGTTTGTTTACTAACAATCCTTTTTTTTCGGTTCTTGTTGTTTCGTTTGGCAGACTCTCGATAAGCAAAGTGCCAAATTCCGACCTTTCCATCAAAGTAGTATTTTCTAGAATAATCAAAACGCGATTTGACCACTGTAGCCATAAATATAACTTTGGTAATAAAACGCTTACTTTTATAAGATTTCTGAGATTTTGGCTCATCAAATAAGACATAATAAGATCGTTTACTTTGAGTCAGGTAAAACCATTTTTTATCAATTTGTACATAGTCATACATATTTTCAAAAAATCTATTTGGCTTCACCTTCGATAAGAAAAAATGTATTCGAGCTAATTTGTTTTGCTCTATTAGCAATGGTTTCAATGTTGATGTTATTCGCTTCAACTACGTACCTTCTTTAAATATGCGAAAAGACTTGATCTTGGAATGTCTGATGAAAAAAATAAACTACAGATTATATTGCGATGTGGATCTTGTTCAAATTTTTCAAGTAATTTTTGCGTTTTCAATCAAATTTTTCTTTTTTTTTAGACGAAACATCTACACAAAAAGATCCCTTATCATAGCGTTCTTTAGCCCTTTGCCAAATACGGGACACACTAAATCGAGTAACGTCGAATTCGGTTGCAGCTTCGTTAATAACACCGCGGCTCAGTTTGTTCCCTACTTTATGCTGCAGTAAGAATTGTAAAATTCCATTGCGCTGGTCACAAGTCAGTTGCTTGATTTTTCAGTCTCTTCTAACATATGTGGGATTCTTAGGTCGAATAGATCTAACCCTTTTGTACATATGTAAAGACTTCTCCATTTTTACGATAAAGTCGAGGCACAATCGAAAGTCTTTAAGTTATAAATAAGTTAGGTCTGTTAATTTAAGATGAAAGAGTTGTGAGGGGGCTGATGTTGCCCCTATAGGACGCCTATATATGTCGCAACCTGATTAGAAGTATTTTCGTCAATTAAGAGGGTTTCGCAATCGTTATCTTCATGCGAATCTGCTATTTTATGATTAACGTCTAACCACCCTTTGTCGGTACTTGTGGGAAAGGATAGCCGCCCTTTGTCGGCGCGGATTAGAAGCGCGGCCGCGCTTTGTCGGCATCTCTGGAAATATGCCGACAAAGTGTTATCAGTACCACGGTAACGACTTAGGTGGTGTCATAAGTCGGCAATTACCTTCTAGCCAGGGTACGACACTGTTTTAATTACCCTTAGTTTAGTACTTAAGAGCGCCCCGAATCCAGAAGGCTCTTTTTCTTTCGAGTGGCTCACCAGCACTATTATCCGCAAGCAAAATCATAAGTGTATCCGTTAATATCAATAAACCTTAGACAACTTTAGAAAAACCTACACATATATACCACTATATTGATTTATTGTATCTCCCATATTTTTTTCTTAACTGGTGTGGTTTCGATTTTATGTTTTTTGCACTTTTTTAAAATAATTATGACAAACTGTCAAAATTTCTTTTAAACACAGTCTAATATTTAAATATTAGGTATAGCACTGTTTTTCAAGATGGAATTATTAAACCCCATTAAGTTTATTAAACTTCAATAATTAAAGAATTTTTAAGAAATGTGTACCATAATTTGGGACAGAGAGAGTAGCTTTTTTAGTTTTTGACGTAGCTCTTTATACATATATTGTGAGTGGATGTGTTGCTCTAGGCAAATGATCATTGTCGATAATAGAAATTCGGTATTCCCATTTAAAAAGAATATGCCCAGTCAAAAAAGCCAACATAAGTATTTCAGCAAACGGGGATTAATAGGGATTCATGCAATCTTGTATTTATAGATCCGATTTTTTAATGATTAAAACAAAATTTACTATTGCCAATCTCATAATTGTTGTTTCTTTTTAACTTTTAGTACTTATTCATCAAAACATTTCGATGTGTTATGGTTAATGTTTAAAATGACAGAAATGACGCTCATGAAAAAAAAAAGAGTGTCAAAATTGTCAACTTCAGCCAGAATTAAGTTCTAGACTTATGTTGTTGAAATTAATTAACTTAAAAAAATGGAATTATTAATTTAATTTTTTCCAATGTTTCAATCAATAATTTAATTTTTCTATGTATTTTGCTAGTTCCCCTGTTAATTGTCTTCTTTATTGTGGTGTCATTTCTTAACATTTAAGTAATAGAAAATTATTCCTACTTCTAACTCTCTAGTGAAATATTTTCTAACTTTCACGACGATTTTTTTAGATTTTAACAATAACGAAGAGTGATTTTTCATCGCTGCTGAATTTAGATAGACACATCAAAATTTACGAAGGGAACCAGACATATGAAGCTAGTGGTGCACTGAAGTTCAGCACACATGGGATCGTTTTTCAATTACAGTTATTAACGTTGTTTCTCCTAAAGGCAATGAAAAATTACAAGAATGTATCTTTAGGTACGGAAATTGAGTCTGCTGGAAAATTTGACGATGTTACGTTAAGATACCGAAAGAATTCGTCAAAAAATATATATTAGAGATTCCTCCAGGCAAAGCATTTACGAAATGCAAAAATTGGGGTAGACGATTTGTTTACTATCGTTAACACTAATAACAGCAATGCAAGACATAATGACAACAGATACAACAACAAAACTACACAAGAAAACAAAAACATTAACATGACACACAATAATAGTGGTGACAAATCAGTAAAGAAAAACATTAATAGTGACAACGACGCAAATGAAAATGACAATAAAAACAAAAAAAAGAAAAGTGAGAATTTCGCACTTCTTAAATATTTTGATTCTTTTTGTGTGACATTACAAAAAACGTGTTATAAAGATGTCGAATTGGAAGAGTTCACCATTTGCACCAACGCGGACTTTAGTGACAAGTCAGTTAGCGAAACTTACTTTGAGGAAGATGAAGCTTTTTTGAAAATGATGTTATTTTGTATTCAGAAAAACAAGAAAGTCAGAAATTTAAACTGAATGATAACAGTAAAGAGAGAATTCAAAAAGAGGTCGATATAGCAAAATCAAAATATTCCGATTATTTACCAGCATTTATTAAAAAATTTAGATTAGTTGTGAAGTATCCTGATCAGCGAAATATGAACCGCGTTAATATCGACGAATTACGAAAATACTTTAGTTTATTGGACTCTGAATTAGCTTTTTACTCTTTGAAAAATTACATGCTAAATTGGTTTATGGACATCAACGCTAATAAAAGTAAATTCTTGCGTGGTGAAGATGGAGCGGCGTTTCTGAAAATAATTAGAACTGACATTAGAAACTTTACAACAGGATGGGAGTCAAAAAATACATAGACGAACTTAAGGAATTCGATATTCAGTTCACTGATATGTCACTATCGAAGTTTTTAACTGAAAACATACAGCAAGAAGAAACCTTGCAACTAATATGCGTATTTACGAAGTCCCCGTTATTGACTTCCATTCATGTAAATCAGTACATTCAAAGCAATAAAAACTATAAAACTCAAGACAGTAGAATATTTTTACCGTTTTCGAAAGTTCTTCAATCTGAAGTGCTTCGTGACGTAGTTTTTAATTCATTCGACACTGAGGGTATTTTTAATTTAATAATTTTGAATTGCGAATTGCCAAATGAATTCGACACAGATGCGATAATTAAAATTTGTGAAAAACTCTCAAAGATTTTGAAACACTCGAAAGATTTGAAGTCAGAGGTTTCAAAAAAAATTGTTCTTATTGGTGTAAACTAAAATCAAATTATAAACGAGTATTGTAAACAGTTAAAAAATAGTGAAATAAATATTGAAGAAATAGATGATAAAACTTCTTTTGCCCATCTTAGCAAAGAATCAAAAGACAGATTATTACAGAAAAGCGTTTGTTTTAACACTGGTAAGATCTCTTTTTGTAAATTAGTTTCTATTGAATGCGCTAATTCAGTAATTGACCACAACACTTTGGTAAAATTACTTACGAACAATAAAATTAAGTTAGATGACTTTAGTCCAGTAAAGGAAGGAGAGATTTATATTAACCGCACATTAAGACCGCAAATTGTAAATAAAGCGATTCTAAGCGACAATACTTTCTTATCTTCTAACTGTGTCGTTATATCAAATGCCTCAACAGATGACTTACAAAAATTAGGTGCCAATTTTGAAAACAAATCTCTGTTTGATTACGAGCAACTGACAAGTGGAATCAAATTAATTAAAGAAATTATAAGTTTTTTAGATTTACTTAAAAGATATAGTGAACAAAATATGTCAAAGACCCATAATATGTTTTGGATAGAAAACACTGCAGGTCATTTAGTGTTAAAGCAATTTACAACTACTGATCCAGTAAAGGGCTTTATCTGCAGTATAAATAGTAAAACGAATGGTATTAAAATTAAAGAAGAAGAAACTATAGAGTGGCACAGATCAATGGAAAATAAAGTGAACCTTAACGCAGCGGAACCCGGAATGGGAAAATCGTTAGTCATGTCTAACATTGGAAAAAACTTCAAATCCGCATATCCCGAAATATGGGTGAAACGAGTGAATCTTAACGACTATGCTGCATCTTTTAAACAGCCTCCAGAAGCAGCAAAACTCACGTTGGGAGATATAAATTTTACAGAAGAAGATATAGATCAGGCAATTGAATTTGTAACAAAAATGTTACTTAGCAGTGGCACAGACGATGAATTACTACAGAAAAGATTATTCGAATATGTTTTAAAGGGAGGTAAAGATGGACATGGACGACTAAACCTAAAAGCTGTTTTCTTATTTGATGGGTTTGATGAGATCAGTCCTACGCACAAAAATAAGACCTTAATACTCTTGAAGGCACTTAAGGAAAGTAATGTGACGCAAATGTGGGTAAGTACCAGAATTCATGAAGTACGAAGTTTAAAGGATAATTTGAGAGTGGCTGCATTTTACTTAAATGCATTTAGTAACGAAGAAAAAGAACAATATTTTGAGAAATTTCGGCAATCCAAGCCACATGAATACAATATAGACTTTTATTATGGCACGATAAGTTATTGGGATAGTCCGCCAGACACCCACACTCTTTTTGGAAGAGATCCTCTTCAAGATTTGGACATTTGCTTAAATTTGAATTCGAAATTCATTGACAATCCGTTGAATTTAAATATGGTGCTGAACGTCATCTTCAATCACAAAGTGGATAATAGTCTGATGATTAACATGTCTTCCTTATATGACATTTTTGCTTCAATAAAATTCAATACATTTTATAATGAAAAAGCATCCTCTGCACCTGAAGTTCCTGCATCTGATGATGTACGTCGTAGAGATGTCGCCTATTTAAATTCAGTTCATGCACATCTAGCATTTGAAACATTGTTTCCTGATGCAGTAATGGAGCCATTAGGGTTAGATGAGAGACAAATTGCCGAAATAGCCAGAATTGGATTTTTCTCAGTATCAGTTGACGGTCGTATACAATTTGTTCATTTGAGTTTTGCTGAGTACTTTGTAGTCGAATATTTGAAGGAAAATTCTCTTCACGAAAAAATTCAATCGTTGTTTTATGATATGTTGATAAAAGACGAACACGAAACTATCTTGATATTCATAAACGCAAAAGATGAAAAAGGTGTCTTGGTAAATAATTGCAGGAGAATAAATTCAGTACTTGAAATAAAACCTCTTGGAATTTTAGAGGACATAATGCAACGACGACACGAGAATATATTTAAACATGTCTTCCTAGTACTACTAGAGAGTAACGCACTAAAAAAACCATAAAACCAAATTAAATGGAAGACATTGTCTTATTACAATTATTCATATAAACAAGTTATTTTAAGCATAATACAGCTAGCATATTCTGATCTAGAACTTTTCAAATAAAATTTCGACGTACTAATGCAAATAGTAACTTCCAATGAAGTAAACTTGAAAGAAGTACACGAAACTATAAACCATAATAGAACAATTATTTTCAACGTAAATGTTGATAAATTATGTATACTTTTAAACATATACTTTATATGTTATGAAGGTCAGGATACAGATAATTGTCTGGACTACATATATTCGATTTACACGCAAAATACGAACATTGAATCCTTTCTCGAGTCTTTAATGCATATTTGTGTACATTATAATTTCAGACCTCTACATATTGTAGTTTCAAGGAGGCGATTTCAATTTATAGAGCAATTTTTCAATTGGATAAGATTTAAAATTCAAGAAGCTGATATTTCTTATGATTTGACTTCATTTTTACATCTCGTTAGAGCGAACAATCAATCATTCCTTTACACAGCAATTTGCGAGATACGTCTTTTAATATATCCAGTTTAAGTTACACGCATTACTTTGATCAACCTACAACTCCATTAAAATCATTGTCAAAATATCTTATTAAGAATTTTAGCATTTCGGCATTGCAAAAACTCCTCTGAATATGTACTACCGATGGCAAAACGGTGTTCCATATTGAATTTTTGAATGGTAAAGACACGGAAAGTTTACTTTTAATATTCACAGAATGTTTTGACGTTAATACTGGAATGGAAGTAATTTGTAAAGCGGACATAAATGGCAATACTTCGTTTCACCAAAATTTCTATGAATCATTGCATATTTTACTGGAAACTCTTCTAAATCACTTTGAACCTACCACTATGTTTCACATTTTTTCTCTTGCAAACTCTGAAAGTCAAACTGTTTTCAATGAACTGATGCTCTATGACGATATCATAGATATACTATTGCAATATATGACTCAAAACCGAGACTTCTTTTTATTGAATATGGAGTCCCTCGTGTCTCAATTTGACGTCAATTATTCATTTGAAGATGATAATGCGTATCATAACGGTGAAACGAAATTCTTAATTAAAGTAAAGAAGTTGTATGGAAACGATTTGGTCAAGGAACTACTATCCATGATGAATAGTAATAGCGACCCAGTTTTATATACTAGATGTAGATTCGGTGACGCGGAAAAAATATTAAATTTGGCCGTGGAAATTATGACCATGGAAGAATTAAAGTTCATTCTGTCTCGGGGAGATCATCAGGGAAACAATATACTCATTTACCTTATCCCTTGGATCGAAAGAAACAAAAATATAGATTTGCTAGAAAAATATGTTGCAAATGGCTTTATAGAGGAATTGTTAGTTAACCAGAACAATGCGGGTGAAACGATTCTCCATTACTGCACCATTGGCAAATTAGACTTTTTTTTATGTAGTGAATTCTGTTTAAAATATATAATACTTTACCTCATAAAAGGTTTGAATCTTGACACATTTATACGTTTACTGTTCAAGAAAAATGTAAATAGTTTGACAGCGCATGATGGGAGTTTGATACAAAGTCAATGGAAATTGTTAAGCTTAACTTATGAATGCTTGATTCGCTTCCTGAGCAATTGCTACGAGAATCCAACAGTTGAGCAATCCGCACTTTGCTTTCATTTATATCGCACAGAAATTGAAATGCTGTATTCGTTCACAAGTGATTTTTCTTCAGAACTTCATGGTATGTTAGAAAGAATGATGAATAGTGATTTGTGGAGAGAAGATGTAAATAGGCAAATGGTTCTAAACTTAAATTACGATATGAATGATATTCACAATTTCAACCTTGATAACATTTGGAACCATGTTGATTTTGCAGATGAGTCGTGACGACGTTCCGATTATGTTCCAATTCTTTTCAGTGTTCATAGATCCATTAATATCTCAACTTTTTTTGTATGTTCTACATGAGTATAGTGGATGTTTTTGTTCTAAATATCGTTAATTCTCAGGAAACTGGTGGTGGATGTATCCGCAGCTTCCTCTGTAAACATAATTAAATCAGTTGACAGTGTATTTCAAGTGTCCTCGTGGCCTTAACCAGAGAACTTCTGCATTCTTGGAGCGAAAATACAAATAGGAAAATCGTTTTAAATTTAAGTTGCTATATTAGATATTTTAACAAAATTAAGATTTATTCATTTTCCGACGATAATTTGAATGCATATTTTAATGATTTCAAATTTCACGATTGTAACGACGATTCTGACGATAATTTTTTTAGTTTTTTAAAAATTGATTTTTTCTTTTTTTTTCTCATATTTCAAACGTGTTAAATAAATTACAGTCTATTTGTTGATTTCTGTTCAAACATTCCTAGAATTTCATGGTAAATTGAAAATCATAAAACGTTTCTTAAAGGTTTTTGTTTTTTTTTTGTTTGTCGATTTTTTCCCTCACGGTCATTTTAGAAACTGGAGAACATATTAAAGTCAGTTTGGTATGTTCGATTTAGAGTTTTATGTCCTTTGTCCCAAAAACTGACATGGAACTTTATTCTCTACGAATTCGAGCTGCTGTTACCAAAATCGCTTTTTACTAAAAACAAATTATACAGACTAATATACTAATATACTAATTACAAATAATACAGACAGCAAGAAGCTAATCAATGCAGTTTTCATTTCTAAGTATTTCTGCAGTTTGGCGAGTATAATATGAAACAGACCTCAAACAAATTAATCCCGATAATTATAAAGTTTCCCACATGCATTATTGTGAAAACGGTATACCTACATATTAGAAATATCAGTGGAATTAAAGTTTTTATTTTTGAGATAACTTATTAATAATTTGGTATGACGGTTTTCATTTTTACCAACCACTATGTTTTAGTTAATCAAAACATTAATAGAATTGTTAGATAATGATTCAAGTTACAAATTACTTCAGCTCCTTTAATCAAACTATAATACCTATTTTCAATCTTAATTTGTAAGTTCATAGTAAAAGTTTGGTGCAAAGTTGTGCAATTTGTTCGCTCCCCCATGTAGACATACTTTGGAGATTAAAATGTTTTAATGTTATAGTCGTAGTATTAGAACACCGTTGTAACTATTTCAGATTTGTTCCTATTCTTAATTCAAAACTTTTACTTCGAAAATCACTTTTCTTAATTGGTTTACTAAGCTGCAGAACAAACATTTTGCTCAAAATCTTACGCGGCTGTTAGATTAAAAGAATCTGAACAAATCCATGATTTTTTTTAATTGTGAATAATAGTATATTTCATGTTTTGAATTTTATGTGTTTATAAATTTATCTTTTCATTATTTTCATCGGTTGATTTATTTCGCATGTGAAAAGAGACGGATTGTTTCAACTTCCGAATGTTAAAAATAAGGAAACATTAAAATGAAATTACTAAGGAAATGTAGTAACCTACATTAATCATTTAAAAAATAGTAACAAGGTATTGCTCTATTGCTTCAAAATTGAAAACATCATGACCGATGATTGGTGCGAAGTAGTGACTAAGTAAATACAATCTGGAAAAAATTGAAATATCTTCGAACAATCTATCCACCATTTTAAAATTTACTGTATAACGACCTTTAGTAACTTGCTTGAATTTCTTCCGACTTTTTGCCGTAAACCTTTATTAGGTGTGAAATATTTCTCGTCTCTTCCGGAGCAATTTAAGTTATGTTGATGATTTATACATTTTCTATATGTTAACTGCCTATTGATCGGAAATGAGATCTCGGGGACTCAATGTCTCACCCCAAACACAAGGGGGGCACAGTTTGTTGGAGTCTTAAGGGAAAACCTTCTGACACCAGGTATTCTTTTGTACGTGGGTACCGCCACGTCAAATCAGGACGATGGTCGAGACAAAACACTACTGTAACGTCAACAAGTCTATATTTAAAATGATAAGGCATAGCAGATGATTTGGACGGGTATCCAACACCTCCCTCCTAAAGAATTTTGATAGGGCGAACTAACAAAATTACAAAACTAGAACTTGCTCCTAAACAAAGTAATCTATGAATCTAACACTGGGCTGATTGATGATAAATAAGTTCGAAATCTAAATAATGAAAGAATACATTAGCCTAACAATCTAGGCGTTTAGAAATTTAAGAATATAAACTTATGTACTATAGTTACTAACATTAGGTTCACTTAAAATGGTAATACTAAATATTGGGTATAAACTTATGCCTTATTGGCGAATTAGCACTGAACACTTAAATAAATTTTTGTTTTTCTTTTTTTTTCACTTTACAGTTCGAATCTACTTCTGAATTCATTTCTTGTACGAGGTCGTTGCTTGGTTACCGGTGATGCAGGAGGTGATAGTCCCTCTGGCATTTGGGGCATGGTGTGGTCCTCTTCTTCCAAATATCGCAGTCGGAGTCCTGGTAGGTGGCGGTCGGTAACCTCGTATCTCTCATTATGGTTGGTAATGCATATATTGGGTAAACCGCAATATCCTGGGTCCTTGGGAAAGAATTTTCCGATTACGGGCAGCCAAGAACATTTGCAACAATGACACAGCAGAAGGATTACTACTGTGGTTACGACTATCACTCCTATCGAGATAGATATCCAAGACATACTCTTAGAAATGCTCGAATGAGGAGTATTTTCTTGTAATAGTTTGTCGAGCTGATCCAGTTTTTGATTAGAATGGCGTAAGTCGTTCAAATTTACTTCGTGGAGTTTTATCATTTCCATTTCTACTGGGGTTCGTTTGAAGATTTCCTGATTCGGATAGCAGCAGTCATCTCCAGAGAGGTCAATAGAGGGGATAAAGTTACTGTAGTTTGCAGTACTGTTAAACTGGGCATACCTTTACCGTCGAAAGGGTGTAGCATTTACATCCTTCTTTTAATTCGAAGATACCTGTGCCTTGAAGTTCCACATCGAAAATATTGGAATTTTCATGGTTACAACTGACGGAAACACTCGTATTGCTTGTCAGCACGTATAACCACTGGTTAGAATTCAGTGGGTGCCATATTTCCATGTCCGCTCTAATTGTACGAATTCGACAGTCACTGGGTAGCTTTTTGGGTTGCCGTCCTAGAAGGATTGTCTCGCACACTGGCCTCTGCTTTGTGAAATAGGTGATAACATCTGAGCAAATGTAATCGTCTTCTGGTATCCTCTGACAAGTAGACAGATCCTTGATACGACTATAGTGCGTTTTGGTAATACTAAGCAGTAGATAAGGGAAAGATGGATCGATATATGAGAACACGCTGGAGTTTGGGTATTGAACAGGCAACGGGATTAAATTGTATAATTGAAATAAGTTACCACTTACTAATGGTATTTTTATTACGTAAATTACGATATTGTCATAGGTGAATACTGTTAGTTTGCAAATAGAATAGTATTTATGAATATCGTTGAGTTGTATTGGAAGTTCGACATTAGCATTTAATTTAATGTATTGCAACTCCTTGCGAAGGCTGAGAGGGTTAATGACAGAAGGATGAATGACATTTTGTTTTGCGAATGGAATAGCAGATATTTGATCGTTGCATTGCTCATTAAATTGAGATATCATTTGTAACAAAAGACTAGTTTGATGAAGTATGGCTTGTCTTAGTTCTACTACAGTCAGTTGCGCAGCAGTAGTTTCGCTAAAATTGTTAAATTTTTGAAAATTCGATTGTAAAATCTGTTCGTTTCTGGTAAGGATTTGTGCGGATGCGTTATAATTGATTATTGCGTCAGAAATAACATGAACTTGTTGGTGCATTAGAGCTTGGATGTCGTAATTCTGCTTAGCTAAATTTTTAATTGCGTCTGAGTAAAATTTTGCATCAGAAGCGTCCGGGGTTCCGAACAGCCAATTGAATGCGTAAGATACTCCATTAATCAGTTCTCGGCGGTTGCGCGTTATGTCGCGACTCCCGACAAGATGCTTAATGCTTTCGAATTTTGATTCAAGTAGGGGGAGTCGAAAACTTATTAAATCCAAAGAATTATGACAAGGCGCCATGTTCAAGTCTTTTGAACAAAGAATCAAGGTCACGTCGAATGTTGATTTGATAGACATCAGTTGTTTGCTTAGAAGTGTTATATTTGAAAAGGATAGTAGAGAAAAGCGGTCGTTTGATATTTTTGCTGACCCTAGATTATGATAAAACAGGCCTGAGGTTTTGTTTAATTTGTCATTTTTAAAGGGCAACTTAGATTCATTTTCTCTCTGTTGGGACGAAGCTATGAGTAGGAAGGACAAGGATAATAGTAAAGCGATGGATGCACTATAGTGTTTCATCGTCCTCTGGAATAAAAGGTTTCAGTAAGTTAATGTGATAGGTTTTATGTTTGTTTCTCTCGATTAATAAATTGACTGTGTTGTTGTCATGAACCTTTAATATCTTATAGGGGCCTTTGTAGTTAGGGTTTAACTTTTTGCTAGTTCCTGGTTTAGTAACCTTATTTAGAATATACACTAGATCATTGACCTTAAATTCACATCTTCGACTGTTTCGATCGTAATACGTTTGAAGATATGAGATTTTCTCGTGCAATTGCATGAGCTTTATTCATTTTAAATTTTAAAGTTTTGTAATAGTCGTCGTACGAGTAACGAAATTCTGGTTCGTCCGAAATGGTCTTAGGAATGTGTGCTTTACTTCTGAAAACTAGTTCAAATGGTGTTAAGTTAGTCGATTTGTGTATGTGTGTGTTGTACGTAAACATTGCTATTTGTACGTATTCGTCCCAATTGGTTTGATTTTCGTTAATGTAATGTTTCAAATATTCTTTTAATGTTCGGTGGCTTCGTTCTAAAGCTCCATTAGTCTGCGGATGGTATGGACTGGACATTACGTGTTTGATTTTGAATAATACATTCAGTTCTTTAAGAATATTTGAGCAAAAATCTGATCCTTGGTCAGTTAAAATTGTTTCCGGTATGCCGAAAATCATAATTAGTTCTAGAAGGTAGTTGGCGATAGTCGTGGCTTCGTGATTTGGAATGGCTTTGGCTTGAGAGAATTTAGTTAAATCGTCCTGTGTAGTTAGTATGAATCTGTTACCGTTTTCAGTTAGGGTAAGTGGACCAACGATGTCCAAAGCGAGTATTTGAAATGGGCGACTACTCGTTGTTGTTATTTCCTCTAGGGGCTCTAATCGGTTTATGATTTGTCTTGTTCACTTGGCAAGATGGGCATTTTTTTATGAAATTTTTGATATCATTTTTCATGCCAGACCACATATAATTTTCCTTAATATGTTTATACGTGCGAATATAGCCGGAATGTCCTGCGATTGATGATGTGTGGTTATCTTCCAATATGCGTTTAATTGTTTCTTTTGACGTTGGGAGAACTTTTGCTTTATTGACAAAAATTACTTTTATCTTTTTAAACAGAAATTGAATCATTTCATTTATCATGTCTTGGTTCAATTTATTGTTTAACTCCACAGGATTTTTAATAAAAATTTTGTGAATTTTAGCTTTAAGTAACTTTTCTCGGAGATTTTGGAGGCAATAAAACACATCTTTATACTCCAGACTGTCGAAATGATTCAATTTTCCTATACACAAAAATGTTCGTCGATCGACTTTGCTACTTAACAATGCGATATCATAAAGGTTTAGATTGTCTGGAATAACGTTTAAGTCCTGTGTAGATCGTAATCCTTCATAACACGTATTGTTTTCGTCTAAATCCTTGGAAAATATTAGAGCATTAGGGAATTTAGTAAATATATCTTCTTTTATTAGCTCGACATCAGGAGCTTCTGAGTTAGTGTAGTGAAACTTTATGAAGTCGTCATACGTTTTTGTTTTACTGATTGTGACCGGGTTCACGGCTAATATTGTGTTACGTGATAATGCATCAGTATTCGAGTTTATCTTGCTAGGTTTGTATTTTATTTCATAAGAATATTCCTCTAATTTTAGCCGCCAACGTACTAACCGACTAGAAGGATCTTTACAATTGAAGAGCCATGTTAACGGACGGTGATCTGTCAGAATTGTAAATTTCCTTCCATAAAGGTAAGGGCGAAACTGATTAATTGCCCAAACTATGGCTAACGTTTCTTTTTCGGTTGTACTATAATTACATTCGGCTTTATTAAGAGTACGCGAGGCATAAGCGATCGGTAAGTCTCTACCGATGTCCCCTTGTGATAACACTGCTCCTATTGTGTAATCTGATGCATCTGTAGTTAGTAAAAATTCCTTTTCGAAGTCCGGATATTGAAGGATTAGCTCTGTAGTAAGGATGGTTTTGAATTTTTCGAAAGCTTCTTGAGCTTTAAGTGTCCAGAAGAATGGTACGTCTTTCTTTAGAAGTTGAGTTAAAGGTTTTGCGATTGCTGAAAAATCTTTTATAAATCGTCTATAGTATCCAGTCAATCCCAGGAATTGTTTTATTTCTTTAGAAGTTTTTGGCACTGGATAGCTAGATACGGCTTTGATTTTCTCCGGATTGGGTGATATTCCTTTGTCACTGATGATGTGACCCAGATATAATACTTCCCTGCGCATAAATTCGCACTTATCTGGTTGTAATAGTAGCCTGTTCGTGCGCAATCGATTGAAAATGGACCTCAATTTTTGGGAATGTTCATTTAGAGAGCTTGCGTAGACCACAATGTCATCGAGGTACACAAAACACTGTAACCCTTGCAATCCTGTGAGAACCGTGTTCATCAATCGCTGAAAGGTGCTAAGTGAATTGCGTAATCCAAATGGCATTCTGGTGAATTCGTAGCGTCCGAAAGGTGTTGAAAACGCTGTTTTGCCTACGTCTTCAGGCTTCATCTCGATCTGATGAAATCCGCTGGCCAGATCCAAGGTTGTGAAGTATTGTGAATGCCCTAATTGGTCTAATATTTCTTCAATATTGTGGAGAGGAAATGAGTCACCAATAGTGATGTTGTTCAATTTCCTGTAATCTACCACAATTCTCCATTTGTTTTCGCCGGATGCGTCCATTTTTTTTGGTACAATCCAAAGGGGGCTGCAGTAAGGTGAAGCGGAGGGTCAAATGATGCCTTGTTTTAACATCTTCTTTACCTGCTTGTCCACTTCTTGTTTATGGACCTCTGGGAAACGGTATAGTTTTGTGTTGACAGGCGTAGGGTCAGTGACCTTAATTTCGTGTTGGACCGCTCTAGTATAAGTTAATTGATCATCGGGTAAATAAAATATGTCGTTAAACTCAGAACAAAGATCTAAAATTGATTTCGTTTCTTCTGGATTTAGATGTTCTAATCGTAGATTGTCCGCTAAGAGGTTGAGTCGGTCTCTGTTGTGATATTTCGCATCAGTCGTTGAGTTTAAGTTCAGAATAATTGAATTGTTTTGCTGGAAGGTTTCAAGTACTAACCTGATATGATTAATTTTGATTTTCTTTTCTGTCGTGTTTAATATGGTACTTATAGCTTTATTATTTTGAACTTTAACTAATGATTTAGCTAAGAACACACCTGGACAAATTTCGATTTCGGGACAAATACCTTCGGTCATGTCGGTATTTAGGACATCTAGCTCGACAATGGTTTCAGATCTAGGATTTACGAAGTAGGTATGTTCGTTTGATGGGTTGGAATTGGAGTATAGAGGAATCGGACAAGGAAATGTGTTTAAGGTTAGAGCCCGATTTTTTAGACAGATATTAGCTTCTTTGTCTTTTAGAAAATCATTGCCAATGATACCATCGAAAGGTATATTTGTTTCGGCTTTTACGATGTGAAACTTTACAACTAGGTTTTTATCATAGATTTCGAGAGGGATTTCGATGCTGCCAATAGTGGCAACGGGAGCATTAGCACTGAGTCCATTTAGAGTTAGTACTTCCGAGGGATTATAATTTGACTGAGTTTGTTTTAATTTCGGAAGTTTTATTAAGGACACGCTTGCACCAGTATCTAGAATAAATTTAAACTTGATGCCTTGATAAATTGCTTTTATGTACACTACATTATCAGTAATGACAAGAACATTCGCCTTGTTGGAATTTATATGGTTTGGATTTGGCTTTTGCGAATTCAATTGTCGAGGTTTAGAATTAGATATGTAAAGATTTTCGTTTTGGTTTTGCGATTTAGGATTTAGAGATTGAGAGTTAGAAAGATCTAGAGTTTGGGTTGGTATTTTGAATGCTTGGGATATGGAATTAACCAATTTTACGCCAGTAAAATGCTTTGATCCACAGGTGCGGCGCTCACCTGGGAACTCAGGGAGTTTAAATGTATCCCTGGTTTGGTATTTGAAGAGTTAGGTGACGATAATCCTTGTGAATTTCCTTGAGGTTGTAGTTTTTTATTATTGTTATATTCGCATTTCCTACATTCACTTATTATATGACCATTTTTCTTACAATATCGGCAAAATTTATTTGAAGGATTAGGCTGGTGAGGACCGTAAAAGTTACGTTGTTCTTGTGAAAGAGCGAGTCGGTTATAATTAATGAATGTATCTTTGGGTTGTCGATTATAACAATTTTTAATGTCATGACCACTTTTGTTACAGAATTTGCAGAATTTTTGGTTTTTTGGCTTAAACTCTTGGTTAGATATGTTTATGGCGCGTTCCTCTTCGATGGCTTTAGTAAGTGCTTCCGAAATTTCAGTAATTTGTTGTGACCGGAGGAACCGTGAAATATCTGGTTTAGAATGGTTTATAAAATGGTTTAAGGCTAGTTCTTTAATTGTTTCTACTTTCCCAATTTCTTCACTCCTGGATTTATAAGTTAAACTATTTAGAAGTTTGACTGTAATTTTATCTACTCTTCCATGGAATGCAACGACCGATTCTGAATGATTTTGCTTTAAAGTATTTAATTCCTCCATAAGTTGGATGTAATGTTTTTTATCTTGATAAAAAGAGGATAGTATTTCCTTTAATTCCACCCAATTTTGGTAGACTTTGCCTTGGAGTTGTGCCCTAAAGCTTCCGGTTAATCTTGAGATTGTAAATACAAATAGAGGTTTTTGTTGATCCTCTGAAGCGAGTTCTACCGCATTGTTGCAGTTTGTCACGAATTCGTGATATTCCTCTCTTTTGCCGTCAAATGGTTTGGGAATGAGAGAGCAAAGGAAAGATAATTGAAACTCTGCCATTATTGAATTGATTCGGGATTTTATATCATGAAAAATAATGTAATTTTGGTATGTACGTGTCCAAAACGTTGGTTGAGTGTTAAAAGGGAACTTGATAGTGAGGATACTTATGCTTGTACCGCCAAAGTTACACTAAAGTCAATCAAGATCTGTACTTACAGTTTATGTTGAACGGTAGCTGGTCCGACTCGATGGATGGTTGCACTCAAGGGATTGAAATCCGCCAACTCTGGAGAACCGTAGAGGCTATAAATCTTCGGAGTTGTAGTGCCAAATCCCACTTCTGACACCAAAATTTCTGTTGGAATCTTAAGGGAAAAGCTTCTGACACCAGGTATTCTTTTGTAAGTGGGTACCGCCACGTCAAATCAGGACGATGGTCGAGACAAAACACCACCGTAACGTCAACAAGTCTATATTTAAAAATCTGTGATAACTATTACTGTATTAGGTGCGTTAGAATCTCAAATATGAATTTGGAGGAAGTTTATGGATTTTAGTTTATGCCTAGAGTTCCACTCTAAATCTGCCAAAAAAAAGGAAGCAGGGAAAACGAGCAGAATTTGGTTTCAGCCCATTTTGTTCTAGTTGACACTTTAAGTTATTATTTAGCATAAAAAACATACACTACACTGTTACTTAAATTTCTAACGTAGTGCTAATAAGGGTGAAGACAAACAAGTGACTGCCGATAACTCAAATTCTTACAACAAAATTTTGTCTTTTGTAAAGTTCGGGATAAGCGTCGGCTGTTAGATATAAAAGGCGAATAATGATGACCTTACTGGGGTTGTCAACGAAGAAAGGCGCCAGTGGTGATCTGTTTTGTGTTTTTAAAAGGAGGCTCAGGTGGCCTGTCCCGTTTTCTTCCCACAGTGTCATCATAAAGGGAGAGTAATGACTAATTTATGTTGTCTAGGCCATAAATTAGTCTCATAGGTTGTCTATAGTGCAAATGGTATTGGGTCTGTTTTCTTTCAACAAACAGATTTGTATCATTTATAGACGGTGTTGGGTATTTTTCCAACACCTATTAAAAGAATTTTATTGAAATTTTTTTTATGAAAAACATATAATGAACAAAAATAGTAAAGTGATATTTTGTGCAAGTTTTAAATGGTTAAAAGTTCTTAGATTCTAATATTATTTCGAATAGTCTCCCTTTCGGAATAAATTTACAATTATTTTTTAAAAGAATGGTGTTTTTTTATGCCATATAGCATAAGGTAATTTTTTTAATTTAAATTGTCATATTTCAAGTGGCTTCGTGATAATTTCAACGCTTAAAATTGAAGACTTTAACTTCTAAATATATACCTCACATGTTTCAAATGTCCCGTGAATGCATAATGAAAGTCAACTTATACAGAAGTAACCAAAATCCATTATACGTCATTTACTATTTGTGATTTTCGCGATATACTTCAACTAACCTCCATCGGTAAATGCATTTGAAGGACCAATAGTAGTGGCTCTTCATAAAATATTTAATGAATTGTCCAAATTGATACTTGTGACAATTAAATTTCTGAAAATGTTTGTGGGGTTTCTTAAATCGACTTATTCATGTGGGTAATAACGAATAAGTGGCGACTCTTTATGAGTGAATTCTTATTCGAGGTAACTAATATCTTTGTATTTCCAACGTTTTATTTAAAGTTTTATGCGTTTTAAAACTCCAAAATTAATTATCTAAATGAAAAGGTCCATTTTCTTGACTATTATTAATTTAGCGTTTTTTCCTTATTAAAATTGATTTTTTCGTCTGTTTGTCGTAAAACTCCGAAATAGAGCAAAAATATATTTACCCTGAATAAGTTTTTACGTATAATTTTATTTAAACAAAAAAGGTTGCAAACTTCTTTGTAATGTGTCAGGTTGGAATAACTATACGCGAGTCTAAAATATAACACTTTATTAACTGCTTAACGTACTCATCCGACATAACTCGGAATTTTTGAATCGCCATTTCAATTTTTACCTATCCGAGATAACTAGGGTTCGAAAATTTTATATGATTAAATAGACTCTATCCGTTTAAACTCGTTCCATACTATATGTATTACTTGCCTCCATATTGCAATTATCAGAGCGCTGCTGCAGGCAGTTTTTTTTTATTAGGTGTTTATAATATTTGTGTTTTCTACGAATCTAAATATAATTTTTAGAAATTTTCCAATGAAAACATGAGCAGAGATGAATATGTATTATATTAAGAAGATTTTGATATACAAGCAAATCTATAGGAAAGTGGATCTGATACCAGTGTGGAGTTTTCCTCTGATTCAGAAACATTCAGTTGTGATGACCTCCTAAATCGCTACAATGCTCGTAGTTGGTGTGAATTGCAGCCCAACACTACTGCACCCCCATAGTTTCCATTTACTGCAACTGCCGGCATAAATTTCCTATCCACTACTTGGGACATTTTGCAATTTTTTGAAGCTTATAGAGACGATACCTTTATAAGCCATATTGTTCAAGAAACAAATAGGTATGCTGTTAAAAAAAAAAGAAAAAAAAGTGAGTTTCCTGTTACAAATAAGAAAATTAGGGTTCTTTAGGTCTTATAATTTTACAAAGCATTGTCAAGAAACAGGAACTTCGGCAGTATTGATCGACAAATCCGTTTGTTATGACTTGTGACGTATTGTTATAGCATGGATTATAGTTGTACTATTTATTAATTTAAATGTCTAGAGTAAGTTTAAGAAACTTATGTTACGCCCATGGACGACCCCAGCCATTGGGTAAAACTGTTGGAATTCCCAGCGCTTAACAACCATCTTCGGCTGAGGGAAGTTATTTTATGATTGGGATTTCCAGCACTATTCTTTGTCGGACTAACATTGCGAATTTAAATTAAAGGTACCGCCAAACGAATACAACGGCTGGGCTCCAATAAAAGCCCAGCGACTATGCCTCTAAGTGCTACGCCTTAACGCGACAAGATAGCCTAGAAGCCGCAAATGGGGCCTTATTGGGGGTACATCTATGGGTGTTGCATCTCCGTATAACTACTTAAGAAGGGTGCGAAACTGACTCGCTCTCTTTTCTCGCTACTTCATCACGAACTCGTGTGCGCTAGATTCCTCTCGCTCGTATCACGCTATTTTCAAGTCAACATTTTTTTTAAATAACGAATTTCTCTCAAACTTAATGAAACCACTTACCCGTACAAATGGCGCGATACTCGTTTGACTTAATATTACGTATTTCCCGTTATTGTCTATAGTCTAAGTTGTTAATGTTACCAATAAACCTTAGTTAAGTTAAGGATGTTTGGTTTCTCTTATTTCCGCGAAAAACAGTGTCTCTAAGACTGCGAAATCAGGGCGGTCCTTCATAAATGATCGATCCAGTCCACGATCTTCGTAATTCACGGTTATCGTATCGAAAGGAGTGAATCAACCCAACTACGTACACGCGCCATATTTGGACCAAATGTAATGTACCCTTAGGTTACGCCTATGAATTTTCACTACTTTAGTGATATGCCCGGGATGGCCATATGTTGGGAATCCATTATCTTCCAATAAGGGTTACCCTTCATAAAAAACTTTAACTCCTTTCCCTTGTCAAGACAAAAACCTAAAATATCCACATTTTGCCAAAATCTCACTACAGCTGTAACACCCCCGTAAATCATCATTTCTTACCATTATCTTGACGTTACGGGTTAGGGATTTAGAAAGTTACCATCTGTGGATTATCTTGTTAATTGCCTAAAACCGGAGTACGCCTATGAGTACTGACCCCCAGTTTTGGTACTTAAGATACCCCGAAGCTTGTAAAAGGACCATTATAATAATATAACTCGATGCTCCCGGAATTTTGTCACTTCCCTCATTAACTCTTGGCTCTCTCTATTGAAATGTTAGTTTAATCCGGAGATCTTTAGTTTTGTAAACGATTAAGGGTTGTGTGTATCATAACGAGCGGAATAAAAAATCTACCAAAGTGTTCCCGAGTTTTGTTTCGCGAGTTCCATTACACAAACACCGTTACTTGTAAGACTTTTTATCCAAGTGTTAGAATTATTTCACAACCGTTTAAGTAAAACTAGAATTTTATAAAAATAGCATGTATTCTCTGCCACTCTTCTCATACAACACTGTCTCGTTTCCTATTTTATGGTATTATGGTATTTGCCGAGGTCGAGACCTTCCAAGAATTCATAATTATGTACTTGCCCTTTTGTTCCTTTTGCCCAGATGTTATATACCGTGTCCTTAACAATAGTCACTCTTCATAAAAATTTTTGCTTGTTCTAAAAACATCTTTCATACTGAGAAAAAATAATTTTCTTATACAGAGAGCTCAGAATATTTCAAAACATGATTTTGACTTAAGACAACAAAAACCAAGTTTATGGGATCAAAGCTTTATTACGACTGACTAAAAGAAAAAAAAACAAAAACGGTGTTGGGCAAAAATCAATATAGGCAAAATATCAATTATTATAGTGCTGGCCCAGCAATCATATAAGGCTGCCGCCAAACTTGCAGTTCATAAAGAAAATAAGATTACGGGTGGACCCTTATCGGTCGGCGTCGGCACAAATTTCAAATACAGTCACTTTCACATGAAATGCACCACCCAGTAATAATAATAATTAAGTCTTGTAATTTTGGCAAAATAATGCTTCATAATAGAGTATCAAATGATCAGACTTTCAGTAAAAAAGAAAGAATGCTAGTGGTTTTTTTGTCATCGACCTATTAGATTTTTTATTCAATTGTAAATAAATAAAATTATATTTACATGGAAATATCAGTTTATTTTGTTGTTGAACTGTGAACAAGACATCTCAAAATGCCCCCAGTGAGACAGTGTCGAAATTTTTCCCACGTTTCGGATTTTGAGAGGGCGAATTATCGGCATGAAGAAGGGTGGACTTTCTTTTTGTGAGATTGCCCGAAGAATGAATAGGAACTACACCACGATTGCGAGAATATGGTCTTCGTGATCTGAAGAAAGGGTTCAGCGACATCGTCCAGCTGGACGTCCTCCCCGTAGCAGCAACGCACGTGAAGATCGACTTCTTAGACGGATGGCCATTGGTGATCGATTTCAAACAACAATGTCTGTTGCAGTAGATTGGATGGGAGCTCTAAGTCGTCAGGTGTCGATAGCAACAGTTTACAGAAGAATTTCGTCTTTTGGCCTGCATTCATACCGCCCAAATCTACGACTGCCACTAATCGCCCAACACCAAGCTTCCAGATTGGCCTGGTGTCAAGAACGAATTGATTGGAATCATGAGTGGAACAATATCGTCTTCAATAACGAGTCGCGATTTTGTTTATGGATCAATGATGGTCGTAGAAGAGTCAGACGATACCGAGGTGAAAGAAGAAATTTGCAATTTTCTGAAAGGCGCCACACAGCTTTAACACCTAGTGTTATGGTCTGGGGTGCGATATGTGTTGGCCGAAGATCTTCTCTTGTGTTCGTTCCAGGCACCCTAAACGCACGTCGCTACATTGACAATGTTCTGAGGCCAGTATTAGTACCTTTCATGCAAACTTTACCAAATGGCATTTTCCAACAGGATAATGCAAGACCACATAGTGCGAACATTACTCGACGATACCTGGAAGAAGCACAATTGGAAATACTGCCTTGGCCTGCACGGTCACCGGACCTATCGCCCATCGAGCATCTTTGGGATATGATGGGTCGCCGTCTTCGAAATTTACCGAGGCCTCCAAACAATGTGGATGACCTACGACATCATCTTGAGGTAGCATGGAATGAAATACCCCAGGAAGATATTGATCATTTGTTGCAAAGCATACCGCGAAGAATACGTGCTTGCATTGCCGTACGAGGCGATGTCACTCATTATTAATTTTTTCATTATCAAATGTTGTATCTTTTAACTGAAAGTCTGATCATTTGATATCTGTCTGATTGTTTTGTTGTTGTCAGTTGTTCAGTTGCAATCAACTCTATTATAAAGCATTATTTTGCCAAAATTACAAGACTTAATTATTATTATTACTGGGTGGTGCATTTCATGTGAAAATGAGCGTATATTATTGATTATAATCCTAATACATAAATGTCACCATTTCAAAAAATAAGCTGTACTTACACTTCTTCAATTTTAATGCACAAATACTCAATTTAAATCATTGAACTTATGTGGTTAAGTGCTACGGCATTGGTGATTTTTCTTATGGTAATGCTATTGAAATATTCCATAAAAAATATCCTGAAGTATATTAAAATTATAATCAATATTATATCTGAAATTTATGTCGACGCCGACCGATAAAGTTCTACTCTTAACGAATTGCAAGTTTGCCAACAACCTTATATGATTGCTTGGCTAGCACTATGTTAACCGATAGTCTGCTTATATTTCTTTTTAACCCAACGCCTTTTGTTTTTTTTTGGTTAGTCGTCTTAAAGCTTTGATCCCTTAAACTTGGTTTTGTTGAATAAACACTTACAACGAAATTTAACAAACGCTTTGATTTAACAAAGTACAAATCAGTCGACAGAATTTAAAGAAACTTGTACGAAAATTTAATCAAATTGATGATGTGAAAAACGTAAAGAGGTCAAGAAAAACTCATAATGAAGATGATGCAGCGACGCTATTAGTTATTGACTCGGTGGTACAGAATCCGAACCTATCACTCAGGAAAAGGTCAGGCCAACTAAATATTAGCAAGATGCATATCTTTGCAATTTTAAAAAGAAAGAAGTTTAAAGCATACAAGCCGAAAATTTTGCATGCACTAGAAAATGGCGATGATGCAAGTCGGTCGAATTTTTGTCTCGATATTACTGTTAAACACATAAATGAGCACGTCGATTTAAATTAGCGACAGCTCTAATAATATCTGTTATTCTAATTCATCTGATTTGTGTAATGATGTTTTCTCTAAGCTCTTCTATTGTGTTACACTCTGGTTTCCCATGTAGTTTATTTTCTTTGGAAATCTGCGCGTGCCGATCTCGTTTGAGAAGATCTTTCATGTAATACTTATAAAAGAAAATCTTTAGATGGAGTTAAGGTCAACTAAGATAATAATTTTTTTTATTTAAATATTTAGGCTTTTAAAATTGCAAATTATAGAAACTTGTACATCAGTTAAATCAGAATGAAACGCACTATTTTTTTGTCGGAAAATCCAATATGATGCCCATCAAAAAAAAGTTGATAATGGTAGACGAAAGACGAAACGTTGGATGGCGAATCTGAAAACGTCATCGTGTAGCTTAAAAAAAGTGCCAATGAAAATATGCTGGTAATTTTGGACTTTCTTGTCAAATAACGCTAAAAGTAAATAAAAACGAAATATACAATTTTTACTTTTTTCGAATATCTTCAGAAGTACTCAGAAAATTCAAAATTTGAAAGTGTCATTTGGTCAAGCCCTAAATTATGCAATTTTGCCACCATTTAAACATCTTCGTATCTCCTAGTTTCCGAAATCCTAATGGTGAGGGTTGAATTTAAAATACCCTGTATATAATTATTACATTAACAGATTCTGTTGTCATGACGTATTTGATCAGAAGTAGATTTCAGAGCCATTCGATAGATGAACTTAAAAACAGCATTTACTGCCTAAACTTGAAAATATTTAAAAGATACTCTACAGATTCTGTGCAGAGTATATTTTAAAAATAGTGGAATTTTAGAAGTTTGTTAAACTGAATTTTTTAAAAGTTACTCTACACATCTTTTACTTTTTACGCGAATAAGATTTACTTTCTCATTAGGTTTTAATTAATGCTAATATAATAAAACTTTCCTGTTTAAAAATTCAAAATCTACGCAGTTTATATCAATAACTCAATACCTGTGACAAGAATCTTTGTCGAATTTTTATTCTTTAATCGCATTGTTACAAGTAAGACAGTAAAAGATATAAAAATTGTCATAATTCAAGAAAAAACTGTTTTTCCTTATCAGTATCTGGTATACATACTACGTGAAATTTTCTTAAAAGATCAAGACTAGTATAAAAATGTTATATAGGGATATTCCTACATGTCGCAGTTATGTAACAAAACAATTGATACTAAATTGGAAATCACGACAAAATTAATAATAATTAGATGATTTAATCTTTCCATTTAATTAAATTCATTTTGACATATTAAAACTGATAAGGTTCCTTCGATTAACGAAATCACAAAAACAACAATTTGGTTTACGAAAGTGGATTGTATTAATTTTCACTGATTTTAATAATGACAAAAATGTTGGTCTAAGTATAAAGCGGGAGTTTGCTTAGCTGGACAGATTACGAACTATATTTACGATCACATGTCTAGAGCGAGCACTGGTCAAAGAGAACAAAACTACTTCGCTCATCCCTTAAATACTAAACCCGAGGAGCTCCAACCAGGGGCGCACTACTGCCAGGAGTCCTTACGGGGTATGGCTGTGCCTGATTTCATAAATTGCAGCCACCGGGTGAATACCTATACAAGTCTGCATTTATTGGAGCATTGCAGACCCGCCGAATTGCAAATCGCGGCAATAGTCCAATTTAGAAAGCTTCTTTTCACAAGTAGCATATTTTCCAGCTATAAAGAGCCCTTCGATATGGCCTGAGGGGTACGGTTATCTGGCACCCAGATGGAATCCTCTAAATAAGTATATACATGGGCGTAATTTAAGGGATGAGAGTAGAAATAAATTAACTAAGCAAGCTACACCAAAAACAATAACCTAAAGTTCTTAACAAACACGCATAAGACTTTATTCCAAATGTTGTAAATACACCTACAAAGAAATTAGCGACTTTGAATAAGAATCAACCCATAAAGTTAATTATTTGTTATTACCCAAATGAATTACTAGATAGGTTATTAAGGATGAAATGTCCGATTTCTTTAGGTACTAAGTTTGACAATCGATAAACTCTGTTACGTTATTTTGACAGTTCGCGGTTTTAATTTATTATGAAAGTATATCATTTCATTATCAAACGCATTTTCTTGTTTGTGATTACCTTTCAAATTATCTGTATTAGAGCCATTTTTGTAAAATCATGCAGAAGTCAAAAATTCGTGTCATTTTTGGAATATGAATTTCGTCGTGGAAGCAATGCATCGCAGACAGCTCGTAACATCAACCACGTTTTTGGCGAAAATGTGACTAATGAACGCACAGTACGTCGATGGTTTGAAAAGTTTCATTCCTGCGATTTTAATCTTGAAAATGAACCTCGCGGGAGGCCTATGACCAAGGTGGACAATGATGAGCTGAAGATTGTAGTGGAAGCAGATACTTCTCAAACTACTCGTGAATTAGCGGCAAGATTTCATGTTACTATTCCAACAATCTTGAACCATTTGAAACAAATTGGCAAAGTAAAGAAGCTGGATCGATGGGTTCCGCATGAACTAAACGAGCGTCAGAAGAACCAACGCCTCGAAATTTGTCTTTCTTTGCTGTCACGACATAAAGTTGAACCATTTTTACATTGCATTATTACGTGTGATAAAAAATGGATTCTTTTTGATAATCGTAAACGTTCAGCACGATGGTTAGATAAAGATGAAGTGCCACAACACAGTTCGAAACCAAACATTCACCAAAAAAAATTTATGGTGTCTGTTTGGTGGTCCATTACTGGCATTATCCACTACAACTTTATGAGACGTGGACAGGCTATTACAGCGGATGTATACTGCAACGAATTGGATGAAATGATGAGGAAACTTCGAATTAAACAGCCGAGATTGGTCAACAGAGATAGGCTAATCCTCTTGCAAGACAACGCTCGACCCCATGTCGCACAAAGAACCTTGCACAAACTACAGAAATTGGACTTGGAAATTCTCTCTCACCCATCGTATTCACCAGACCTTTCACCAACTGACTACCACTTATTCCAGGTTTTGGATAATTTCGTGGGAGGGAAAACTTTCACAACTGAAGATGCTGTGTAAAACGCATTTCTTGAATTTATTGCTTTTTGCTCTCCAAGCTTTTTCGCTACTGGCATAAACAAATTGCCGTTAAGATGGCAAAATTGCGGTGATAGCTTAGGCGCATATTTTGATTAGTTGTAGTACTTCTTGTTAATTCGAAATCGGACATTTCATATTTGATAACCTAAAGTCCTTAACAAAAACGCATAAGACTTTACACCAAATGTTGGAAATACACCTACAAATAATTTAGTGACTTTGAATAAGAATCAACCCATAAAGATCAATTATTTGTTATTACCTAAATGAATTACTAGGTATTTAAGAAATCCCGCAAATATTTTAGTACAATGAGGAATTTAATTGTTGTGCTGAGTTAGAGAATTCATTAAAAAATTTAATGAAGAGTCACTTCTGCGGCTACCTAAGGAGTTTTTATTGCTGAATTTTAGTTCGAGTACATCTTGAAAATATGAACAAGTATAATTTAAGATTAAAGCAAGTTGCAAACTTATGGAAAAATTAAGCTGTAAAAGAAAATACTGATTTCATTAATTCACTAAAAAATAAATGAATTTAAATGAGAAATTTTAACTTCCCCTGTATAAGGGAGACATATGAATCATCTGTTTACATAGGGAAATAACCACGACTATGAGTTATTTAAACCACCCAACTTTCATTGTTCCCATGATAATTTTTGAAAGTTATAACAAAAATACTTTTTTTAACTTCTTACTTTGAAAGCGAATAACTTGGTAGCGAAGGCTGCTAGGAATATTTTTTATATAAAGTATTTGCATTGTTGTCGCTTCGCTATAACTGTTAGTTCAGGTTAGCTGTTAGACTTTATGACATGACCTCTCTGGACACCCTGTATATGGAAGGAGAAGATATCCCTGAAACTCATTACAATAACTTATCTTTTTTTATAGCCTCATAATATGTCTACAAAATCAAAAGAAATTACCATTGTGGGTACCATTAAGGGTCTAAACCGACTTTCTTTCTCATTAGATTGTAATAATACCCACGTGAACAATTTTTGTCACTTTATGTAGTGGTAAGATAAGATGTGCGATAAGTTATCTAATAATTGCTTGAAAAATTATAATTTGAAAATGATTCCAGTTAATCTCACTGCATAGGTATTATCTAATCATCATAATATCTATCATATTATCTACATAATATATCTTTAAAGAAAAGAGATTCCCAAATTACTTCTAAACAAATAAAAAATATAATTTTTTAGCATCGCTTTTTTGAGAGGTACAGCTGTACTTCGACGTAACATTTAACAAATCTTTTATACGTCTCTTGCATACATACATATAAGTTATATTTTACTATAACGAATGTTGTAGGTTTTGGTTGGTGGGAATTAGTGACTCAAAATTCTTGGATTTTTGGGCTTTATTACTGTGATGTTAACAGGTTGAAAGTTTGAGCGAATCTGACGAATCTCACACGGAAAAAGTTTCTAACTGATTAATTGTCTTTGGTATTTCTATCGCGCCGCTATCAGTTTTATGGCCGAAGCGGCACCCTTTGATCCAGGCTGCTGATGCAGCGTCTGCCTGTAAGCCTCTGGGATAATATGACATATATGGATCATTATTATACTCCAATGTGAACGGTGAAACTAGTGTGAAATCACCCAATAATGGTTTGTGAATCGTTATAAAAATCTATTTTAAGGTGCTTATCAAACCTCCTCATTGAGATTTAAAATATGTATTTTTTTTACTTTAAAAAGGATCAAGAACTCTTACACTCAAGAGGCGCTTCCCTCGCATCTTCACTACTGCTTGGGAGTATTTTGAACCTCTCGAGATGCTTCCTAAATTACGCTAAGTCCAAGAACTTTAGAGGGGTATCTGTCTAAATATCGACTTTTCAAGCAAAACGGATAGATAGTAGCCGCGTCGGTATCAGACATGATCACTTACATCCTGACCGTAAATCAGCTACTATAAAAGTTGGCAGAGCTGTTCAACATGGTTTAGTATCGAAACAGTTTGCATGATGTATGGAAATTTTTGACATTCATATTAAGTCATAAAGACGGAGATAGAAGAAATTTTACTAGTTATTAACCGATTACCGATTACAAATTGCAAACCAGGGAGCAATGTAAAGTACAATGAAGAGAATGAAACTTTCCTAATATTTTGCACCATACGTGCAAATGTCTTACAGCAGGGCCGAGACTTTAATAAAAATGGGAAAAATTGCAAGTAGGGAGATTAAGATCCAGAGGGATGGTAAACAAAGTAACCTCTTCAGTTCCATCCTATTTAAAATAGTATTATACGATATTCTATGCATTAGGCCGCTCTTGGGAAATCCATAGAAATCCTTCTTTTTCGAAAATGAGAGGGAGCAGACAGTGACGATGAACTCGGCTCGGTATCGCGATATGCTTTAAGAATTTTTAATCCCTCATCTTGAAGAAAATGAAATTGACGTCAAATGCATCAGGTTTCAACAAGACGGAGCTACAGCTCACACGGTAAAGATTTCTATGGATTTCCTAAGAGCGGCTTTCCTTCGACACGCGATTTCTCGAAATGGTGATGTTCCTTGGCCTCCGCATTACCCCGACTTGACCCCCTGTGATTTCTTTCTTTGGAGCTACTTGAAGTCTAAAGTGTATGTCAACAAACCAATAACTATCTAAGAATTAAAAAAAGCCATCAGAAATGAAATCACGGCGATCCCAGAGGATACGGTGCAAAGAGTAATGAGAAATTTCAACGACCACCTGGAAGAATGCATTGCAACCAAGGGTCGTCATTTAAATGAGATTATTTTTAAAATGTAATATGTTTTCGATTTGGTCCTTTTGGCAATAAAATTTCTTGAGTTTTTCTACACATTGAGTACGAAAGTAAAATTTTGACAGGAATTTAGAATCCGTTCGTTTTGGTTTGACCACTCTGTAGATGGGCTCCGAAGTGGACGTCGCCCTTGCTGGACGAGGGTGGAGAGGTTAAATATCTGGCAGCCGCCTTAACTCTAACACTCCACAGCTGGTCTTCTACTACGTCCTCCAGTTGACAAGCAGTTCTTGCTCTAAAAATTTTTTTAAAATCAAGTTTCTAGAAATTTCAATGAAATCGTAAATTTCGAAAACATCTAAAATAAGTGCAGAAGCTTCGAAACGAAACATCCAGAAAACGATAAAAAGGACGAAGGTTTGGACAGAAATTTTTTAAAATCTCAAAAAATTTGTGAGCTTCGACAATAGTGTGGAAGAAATGTAAAAAAAATCGAGAGCTTCAATGGAAATCTTGAAAATATGTTGAAAAATTAGATATCTTCGACGAAAATATAAAAAAAAAAACGTAACAAAAATGAAGGCTTCCGGCGAAAATTTAGAGTTAAAAACCTTAAAAACTTCCAAAAAACGAAATATGTATTTCGAGAATGATTAATAAAATTAAAAATTCGGGAAAAACGTGAAAGAGACAAAATATTTCTAGAAATTTCAGAAAAATAGTGAATGTAGGGAAAAGTTTCCCTTCTCTATAAAAAAAAAAGTTCAGATGGTGTTTTGAATTGTTTCAAAGCTTTAGCAGGTGTCAAGTTAATTAAGAATGTTGCAGTTAGAACTGCTTCCCATCAAAATGTCTTGCTTAACTTGGCACGAATATCATTGCGGAAGCCCTTTCAGCTATTGTTTTGACTATACGTTCTGATACATCATTTAATTATGGGTTTCATGGAACTGTCAAATGATAATTAATGCCTTTTTGTACACAATACTCTTTAATTTCAAGGAATAATTATTCCCATCCATTGTCACAATATAAATTACTCAATTTTGAGTTAAAATGTGCTTCGCTTTTTGCAACATAGTCTCAAAACATTGAAAATACATCTGATTTTCGTGTAATTAAATATACAGGGTGTCCCAAATAAAGTGAGTTCCATGGGGACTATGGAAGCGGTAAGAGATACAAGGTGACTCAAATTAGAAAAAAGAAGCGCATTTTTGTGCCCATTTAGAAAATGTTCTAAATTTAAAAATATGCACAGGGGTTGTCAAAATATGAGCAAAAAACTGAAAACTGTGATTTTCAAAAATCATAAATTATGAGTATACTGTTTGAGTAAATTGTACCAAATTTGGCAGTTCTTTATTATCGACAACTGCCAATTGAATGGCGTTTTCAGAATTTTTCCAGGCCTTCTAGATTTCAAGAAATTATATCCAACTTTGTTATTTCTTATGGCCGCCATATTAGATTTTGGTGCCATCGAATAGACAATAAAAAAAATTTTACCATGTATTACAAAGGTGTCTTTGGACCTACCAAAGTAAGAAAAATAAATAAAAACATTTTTCATGTTGCTGATCACCTGAATTGTACCCCTATTGGTCGTATTTATATAAGTTCCATTTTTTGCTAGATAAATTTTCATAGGCACTTGTAAATGGACAAAATTGTCAAACAAGTCATCTCTTTTATTTATCGCATTTACAAGATGGTCAGATGCTCCAGAGTCTAGTAGAAACGTTATTTCTTTTTCATCCTGTCTTTTAAAATCTCCAGCCATGAAAGCAAAACCAGTTGTGTTATCCGTATTTGATGCCGATGGCAGGGATAATTGTATATTCTGAACTATTCTGCTTCTGTCCATATTTTGGTATTTCGAGGTCCTTTTATAATAATAACGGTTTTTCTTAATGTGACCTTTTCGACCACAATGATAACATCTACTATCAGAAGCATTCTTTTGGGTTTTAAACTACTTATTTTTGTGTCGCCCTTGGTAGTACGTCTTCTTTGGGCAAAAGTTCCCTTTTGTTACATCTTTGACGTTAACAATAAGAACTTTTGCACTGGTATCCCTATTTTCACTTAATATTTTGACTTCATGGTCCAGGAGTCTTGTTTTTACGAAAGCCAATGTCAGATTATCTTCCCATGTCTCTAATGCAGTTATTAGGCCATCGTATGATTTTGGGAGAGTTAGCAATAAGTAGGATACCTTATCTGTTTCCTTTAATTTTGTGCCTGCTGCTGATAATTCCGTAATTAAATCTTAAAAAATTTTGAAGTGTTCAATTAGCCGTGTGTCGCCTTGAATCTTTAATTGCAGTAATTTCTTTTTAAGTGCCAATCGGGTGGCGACACTTTTCCGTTCGTAAACAGCATCCATGTCACACAGAATGTCTTTTGCACTATTCCCGGGTTTTATGAAATTAAGAAAAGAATCCGATAAATATTTCACAATAGCGTTTTTAGCGGTACAATCGGCTTTAATCCATTCGTCGCTCGATGGTTCCGGAGTCACTTCGTCAATCACTTTTAGTACATTAAGTTCGCTTAACAATGCTCTTAGTCTAAATTTTCACACATCATATCTATCATCATCAAAAGGTTTAATATTTCTTTTGACTCTTAAATTTTCTATTGTCACTATATAATAAAGAAGAAACGGAAAAACAAAAAAATGTTATGCACGATAATTAACTATACGCAATGTACACTGGGCCCATAACCTGTATGATATAGGCTATAGAAATAATACGATTATTTGAAGTTTTATATGACCTAATTATCTGCTTAAGACCACTCAGAAAGCAAGCCAATGACAAAGACAAAGACAACTACTATACCATTTTCTGTCATCTCTATATGTAAACCATACGACTCCACTAAGGGGATATTAAACCCGTCAACATCACTTTATATCTCATAAATAGTGTCTATTCTCCACTTTAAACCTAAATATAATAAACCTAAAGCTTTATCTTAGTTATACTATTGATTAAATTTTTGTCGACTTTAATAGCCTTAAGTGTTCATAACTCAACAAGTTCCAATGACGCTACGTGGTCCAAAGCGGGATCGTCTAATTTTGCTTTTATAATAAATTGGAAAATATTCAGTTCTTGAGGATCAAAACGGCTGTAAGAGAAGTCACTAACATCTATGAAATTATGCAATTGTGTTTTCGTACCATCAAAGGCCGTGTAAGGTTAAGGGGTCAATTCGGCCCCCACGGGCGATCGATCTGAAATTTTTACCAATAGTCCCTATCACTCAAAGGACTTACCACATAAAATTTCAACTTCCTAAGTCTCACCATTCAAGGGTAGGACGGGGTTGAGGGTGAAAACTTTAAAACGCCATATCTCGGGAACTATTCATCGTACAGCGTGGGGCAAAATGGTGCGTCCTTCAGTAACCACCTTCTTATTTTCATATACTTGGAGATTTATCGGTTGATGCCAAAAGGCCGAAATTTCAAAAAAAAAAAAACTTAGGTGATTTTAGAGGAGTTCGCACTTTGGTACACTAACCATTTTTGCACACTGTGTAGAACGCCTCTCGAAGTATCTACCCACGTTGAATCAGATTTGTATCAAATTTAGTATTTGGGATCTAACGATTCAAAGTATAGGTATACAGGGTTATTCACCCAACCCGTTCATTAGAAGTTTACTAGGATCTAAAAGTGATACGAATTTGAAAATTTGGAGTTAAGTTCGACATATACTTTTTTTTAAATATTTTCAACTTGCTGTCACTTCCGGTTTAACCGTAAATAGCCGTAAAAATCAAAATGAAAGAATACACAAACGCTGATATTCTCAATTATGATTCAAAGTTTCACTTTAATTTTGCTACTAACAGCCATCGAAAAACAAAAACGTACAACGCAAGTAATATCTGTCATTATTTCTTTTCCATGGCCAATTACGCGAAGAATAAAAATTTACCAGAATGAATATGTACTAGTAGTTTCACATAAACTTAATTATCTCGAAAATGGTTTGGAATAGGTATAGGTAACCCTAATACAGTTCGATGGAGAATTACATTTTCTACTTGATACTGCTTAAAGTTATAGGGTGTCCCATTTTAAAAAACGACTTTTGCAACTTCAAAAATGTAAATGTCAGGAGCTGAATTTTGAACACCCTGTATAATACTAAGCCATGTAAATAGTGAAAGAGTGAACCTACGACTATGTATTGACATTCTAAAAAATATGGATATTACGTCTTTAATAACTACAGAGATATGCAATTTTAAATTTGGTCATTACAGAGGCATGTTTTTAATTCAAGGTCAAATATCTCAAAAACGGTAAGAACTAAGTATAGAACATTATACAGAAAATGTACCTAAAACATTATGTAGAATCTAAAAATAAAATAATATACTGAGGATTCCATTTGAAATAAGCAAGTTACAGCTATTTCCGGTTAAACTGGAAGTGACAGCAAGTTGAAAATATTTTAAAAAAATAGTATATGTCGAACTTAACTTAACTCCAAATTTTCAAATTCGTATCACTTTTAGATCCTAGTAAACTTCTAATGAACGGGTTGGGTGAATAACCCTGTATACCTATACTTTGAATCGTTAGATCCCAAATACTGAATTTGATACAAATTTGATTCAACGTGGGTAGATACTTCGAGAGGCGTTCTACACAGTGTGCAAAAATGGTTAGTGTACCAAAGTGCGAACTCCTCTAAAATCACCTAAGTTTTTTTTTTTTTGAAATTTCGGCCTTTTGGCATCAACCGATAAATCTCCAAGTATATGAAAATAAGAAGGTGGTTACTGAAGGACGCACCATTTTGCCCCACGCTGTACGATGAATAGTTCCCGAGATATGGCGTTTTAAAGTTTTCACCCTCAACCCCGTCCTACCCTTGAATGGTGAGACTTAGGAAGTTGAAATTTTATGTGGTAAGTCCTTTGAGTGATAGGGACTATTGGTAAAAATTTCAGATCGATCGCCCGTGGGGGCCGAATTGACCCCTTAACCTTACACGGCCTTTGTGTATTAATTTAAATGCTTTATCATATGAAAAATAAATATTGACAGAAGGTTAACCTTGAGTAGGGCTTTGCGTTATTTTGACAAAATAAAACTGGGTGATCGCTAAGTCTTAACTTAACGTGAACTAATAGATAGAGAAAAAAAATTAGGTAGCAGTTTATATGGTGTAATCAACGATTTACCTTAGACTACTAGTAGTGGGATAAGTCCACAGGTGATTCCAATAATCAGAGCAGTTGACCGTGAGGGCCAGGTTTGGGAACTCAGGTTTCTGGCGTTCTTCCAGATGAGTTTTCTCAGTGAGAACTAAAGGGTTTCGAAGTAACAGCTAATGGTGGTCTTTGTTTTTTTGTCAAGTCGCCTCCAGGTTTCACAATACCGAAATTAATGCGAAAATGCAAAATATTAACGATGTTATCTTCTCGAAATCCTATGCGACTGCGCCACTTATAATAAGGCAACGAATACATAAAATCGTATATTGACTTTGAAAAACAAAATTTATTATAACTGTCTAAATTAGGACGGATCAGTTGGTTCTGACCAGTTCTATGGTGTGAATCAGTGATAATTCATTTGCCTGCATAACATTTTTGAGGCATAATAATTGTATTTTTTGCTTGGCACTCCAAGACCGGCCTAGCTTATTTAGAGAAAAATGCAGAATTACTTCTTTTAAACTAAGACATAAAAAATTCTATCTTGTGATACATCGTTGTAAAGGGGTTATTAAGAACTTTTAAAAATCGCCGAAACATGCACAGGTCCGTATTTGAAAAACTCAAGTTGTTGTCTCATTATCTCAAAAGCTCAGGAACATTTAAAATTTTGAAATTTACTGGTTTGTAGACATAAGAAAACTACGAAGTTCTTGTATCAAACGTTTTAATGAAAAACCTTTAGTTATCGATTCATTTAGAAAATTAAATTCGACCTAATTTTAGTTTTTTCATAATAATTCAGAAACTAAAAATCATTCGGTAACATTGTTTTCGGTTCTTAGAAGAGTATTAAATTTGGCACATTTCTTTCAATTTAACCTACCCTGTAACTCTTCCCATTTAAGAGGTAGCAATAATAGCACATCGAATTTGGAACACCCTGTATAACACAGTCGACATCTCACAGACTTTTCGCTCAACTCAAGATGAAATTCTTGCCAAAAGTAACAATATAAACAAACAAATGTCCTCAAATTTAAGCCAGTGATAAAGTTACCTTAATTAAAAAAAGACAATGTCATTACGTACCGTAATATTCAACTCACGACTAATTTCGGAAATATTATGCCCTTGTTCATACAAAAGTACTATATTATTTTTAATATTATCCCTCAGATTTGGTGGCATTGCAGCTTAGCGATGAACTGAGAAAATACCAAAAAATAAAATTGTCTCAATGAATAGGGCCAGCAATACATGTTTGTGTGCAAAATATTGATGTATATATACAAAAAAGTGGATCCAACAAAAAGTAATCTAGGTCAAGTGTGACAAAAAAAGGTATCCGAACCAGAGTACCGCAAGTGATTTTGATTCGAAACAGGTCGACCACTTTTGTGGCTGATAGTATATCATGAGTAGTAACAAAAAATAAAAAGTTGCTCTAATTTTGCCCGATACTGTATATTGTTTTTATTACAAGCTTGCTTTTCCTGTAAATTTCGATAATAAAACTGATTTTTTGTAAAAAGCCCATTTGATTCATCATCTCCCTTATTGAACTTTAATTTCATTTTTTATCTTTTGCCAGTTTGTTTAAATGCCTAAAGGCGGAAGCCATCAAATTAAAATGTGCCGCTGCTCGAGGGCCGGACGATCTAATAGAAGAGACGGTAAAGTACAGTGTCGAGGCCTATGCGGAGAGATGGCTATCGGTTGCCAAAAAACCACGAATTTTCCAAGTTTTGGAAAACAGCAAAACTAACATTGCCGATAAAGCTAAAAATAGACAGTAAACAACCGGGGTCGTACAGATTAATATGTTTGATTAATACGGCAGCCAAACTGTACAAGCATCTAGTCAAGGCGCAATAATAGGGGGAATTGACAGAAAAAAAATTGCTTTCGAAAATGCAGTTTATTTTCAGGAAAGGCAAATCCACGTTACAATGACGCGAGTAATGAACATAGTCGCCAAAACCAGAGAAAATCGACCAGAATATTACGGGGAAAGATAGTGCGCTTTAACCTATGTCTCAATTTATTATGAACATCTCTTGGACATTGATGCAAATTAGTGGTTTCTGCTTCCGCGGCTGGTTTTGGGTTTTGTATTATTTCGAAGGACTACTGTCGTTTTTGTCAGACCGAGAGAAACTGAATTGAACTAACTTGGATTGTAATCTTTAAATGATTTATTTACAACTGAACACTTAATTTAAATGATTATTGCATATGGTACAAGTATGTACACGATTTGGTTATGGGTTGTGAGTACCTCACTTCTGGGGGTTGCAGCAATAAATTTACTCTATTCGAATTGTTGTCAATTTGAGCAGTCTTAAATTTCGTCTGTTGTGTCTTGTCTGTGTCTTATGAACTCTCTCCTGGTTGCTATTTTTTTCAAGTTATTTCTCCCGCTCCACTCTCAGGTGGGAGTTGGATTTCCCAGTCATAAAGTCGGGTGTAAGAAAAAGATAACACAACCTTTGTTTGTTAGTTGTCCGTGCCCTTGTTGGCCCATGGTTCTTTTACTTTAATTTTTTGCAACCACCAGATGTTGGCCTTCACCTATAGTCCATTAGAGTCGAGTATCTGGGAAGATTCTGAGTTCCTTAATTGCGGCAATAAACCATTCAATTCGGATCCTTGAGTCAAGTCGGAAAGTTTTTATTAAAGGAATTAGGAATTTTCCCATGAGTCTGAATTGAATTCAGATAACCTATTATGACTGGATTAATTTTTTTATTTGATTCCTTTACTGGTTTAATTGCTTAGAAATGGTCTAAAATGAAACAAAATTAAAAAATTAACCAAAATTTTTTACTCATTTTTATAAAAAATGGTGTGACAAATGTGTAATACTAGACTATTTAGCTACTGAAATTCTTCGAATCAAAATTTATTTGCAATTTTTCATGTTTACTTTTTTGTTTCACATATTTATCTCGTTTTTCTGTGGAAATTAACATTACAGTTAATACACATCCCTACATCACATTTTAAGCACTGGTACCTCGAATTAGTGAAGCAATCTTCGCTGACACATCGACGTCTCTTTTTGTTTGGAATTATATCAAGGAGATGATTACGGCCATTATATCGTAAGTCATCACACACTCTACTAAGAGAGAGATTGTCCTTAGATGTACTTGGTCTGCCCCCTCCTTTAGGAAGGTTCTCGTATCTCTTAAGATATATGTGCGTAATATTTCTCCTGAAATTTAGTTGGGATACTTTACAATTATTTGCTTTTCGATACAAGATCTATGCATTGCTTATTGACGCATCTAATAAGTAGGTGAATATACACCACTACCACTTTTTGGATCTAATTCCAATACGATAATTTGATATAAACTCATCCATTAAGTCGGTTCCCCCCATGTTTCTGATATAATCAAAATTTCAAAATTATGAACAATTAAATGTAATGTAGACTACGAGATAATTGGTCTATTTTCTTTCCGAAACATTTCCGAAAAAGATTGCCTAATTTGGCAATAAGTCTGACCTTGATAATACCATTTAATGATTTAAACTTTTTCGAAAACACTATAAGTAGTCGACATTTTTAAAATAATTTTTTCGTTTCTATTCAGAGAAAAATACTTACCGTTTCTCTATCTTCCATAGTTCGAAGTAAAGTAACTGCCGGCGACCAGCTCCATTGGGCTCGGAGCATTATAGTGGAAAGAAATTTGTCGTCAGTCAATTCAACTGGTTTTTCTCGTGTTCGATTGGCCCGGAGCAGTACTGTATGTGGTCGCTGTACCTGTACATACTTCTTTTCAGTTTTACTATATCTCTTAACGTTTCCATTGAGTTCGACATCGTGACAATTAGAGCAAACTGTAACAACATCGTTATTGGTCCATCTTACCAAAATATAGCCGTTGTATCTGTCAATTGCAGTCACATGGGTACCTCTTTCTTGCATCTATATAATTTTTTTAGAGGGCAGTGGAGCGGTTTTTGGGATCCTTTTTTCCCAGGTGGTTCCAGTACATTCATAGCCCCTATTGCGCATATAATATACAGTACTCCACAAAAGTTTGAAAACATGTAAGAGCAAAATACAAAAACATGAGCTATGAGTGTAATTTATATTTTTATTAGCATTGCAAATGTTTGATAAACACTAAATCGGATCTGTCGTTTTTCAAGAATAATTGCTTTGAAATCAAATACATTGTAGAGAAGTAATACATGTATTAGCTAAACAAATCATAAATTACAACCACATAAGTTTGGAAACAAGTCATTTGCCTTAATATTTTATAGAAAATCCTTTGTTTCTTAATACAAGTTTACATCGATTTGTCATGGAATCGACATATTTTGCACGTTTCCGGTGATAATTTTTCCCACTCTAATTTAATAGCTTCAAATAGGTTGTCTTTATTTATGATGTTATGGGACCTGATCTTCCTATCGATTTCATCCCACAAATTCTCAATGGGGTTGAGATTAGGTGACTGCGCCGGCCATTTCATTACGTTAACATTATGATCCTCAAACCACCTTTTAACAGTTCGAGCCGTATGTTTAGGATCGTTATCTTGTTGGTATGTCCACAGCAACGGCATATTTTCCTCGGCAAATGCTAACATATGGTTGGATAGTATGTCCATATACACGTATTGATCCATTACACCTGTAATTCTAACAATGGGACCTGGACCTGATCTTGAGAAGCATCCCCACACCATTATCCCACCGCCATCATGTTTAACTGTAGGTAGTTGGTATTTAGGGTCAAACCTCTTTCCTACAGGACGTCTTACGAACTTAATTCCGTCAGTGCTAAAGCGTAGGAACTTGCTCTCGTCACTGAATAATATGGTGTTCCATTTCTGACTTACCCGCGATAAGTGGTGGCGGGCAAATGCGATTCACTTCTTCCGATTGTTAGGGGAAATGAGTGGTTTCTTTACAGGACGCCGTCCAAACAACCCAGCCTCCACTAATCTACGTCTAACCGTTTCAGTAGAAATGTCTTTCACTAACTCCGTATTTGCAAGTTCGTCGTGGATTTGTTTCGCCATTTTTCTTGGATCTTTTTGGGAAATTCGTTTTATTAAACGGTTAGTATTCACCGAAGTTTTACGTGGCCTACCAGATTTTAACGCAGGTTGTACGGTACCTCTTTCTTTACATCGTTTTATTATTTTTGACACTGTTCCGCGACCCATGTTGAAGCAATTAGCAATATTTATCATTTTTTCACCTCGTGTATAGGCATCAACTATTTTACTTTTCAAATCACAAGATAATAATTTTGTTTTAGGCGTGATAGCAAGGTATTGAAAAGATCTTAGCAACAGACACTTTGCTACTAAATTCTTTATCAACCAACAGTATACCAACTCTGTTTTGTGCATGTTTCCAAACTTATGTGTTTTTATTCCTTAGAAAAAAAATTATTTATATTTATTTTTCACAATATAAACAAACTAACGGAAAACAAGAATATAGGAAAATATAATACAAGACCTGATGATACCTAATACATTCGTAATTGCATTCAAGTAAACCCCCTAATATACAGCTAAGGTCGTATAAATAGCACACTTTTAATATTCCAGATAAGTTTTAATAAACGTATACAATCTAATCATTTTCCATGTTTAAATATTTTAATATATCTAGACAATCAAAAAAGCATATAGGTTTTCTAAGATGTATGAAAAAATCTACAAAAAAAATATATTTCAATTATGGGACAAATAAATAGCACACTTCTAATTTCGTTCATAAAAATCTAAATTTTTTTAATATTTAGTGGGATATCCATTTTGCTGGATAACTGCTGTCAATCTGGCAGACATAGACTCTACCAATCTTTGGCATAAGTCGTTAGGAATTCCATTCCACGCTTCTTCAATGAACTCCCATAATTCATTCATGTTTTTGGCATTTTTGCCACTCAAATCATTTTTTATTCTTTGCCACAGATGTTCTATTGGGTTCAGATCTGGGCTCTGGGCTGGCCAATCTAAAACATCCACCGAGTTGTCTTTAAGCCAATTCTTTACCAGTCTAAATGAATGTTTAGGGTCATTGTCTTGGACAAACTTAAAAGTAACTGGCATAAATTCCTCCACGTAAGGTTCCATAATGGTTTCCAGGATGTTTTTGTAGATAAATCAATCCATAATTCCATCTATCCTATGAATCGGCCCAACACCTTTCCAAGACATAGCACCCCAAACCATGAGAGATCCTCCACTAAACTTCACAGTCTTAATTGTGTAGCGTTCATTAACACTCTGGTTAGGAGGTCGACAAACATGTATTTTTCCATCCATTCCCAGACGATTAATCTTAGTTTCATCACTAAATAAACATTTTTTCCAAAAATTAATGTTTTCTGTTAAATATTTTCTAGCAAAAGCAACTCGGCGAAGCCTATTCCGTCGAGAGACAAGCGGTTTTTTTCTGGTGCGGCAACCACGAAGATTTGCTTCATTCAATCTTCGTTTTACTGACTTCAGCGACAATTGGATACCATGATGTTCAATTATTTGTCTCCTAACTTCGCTTGCACTCCAAAAAGGATTTGCTTTGCTCATTCTTACTATAATTTTATCTTCTCGTTCGGTAGTTTTTCGTTTCCTAGGAGCCCTTACCGTGTTTTCATAACTTTGTGTACTATTATACAAGCGAATAGCATTGTAAACTAGCTTTCGAGAACATCTTAAATGTTGGGCTATTTGAGAAATATTCTTTCCCTCGTTTTTGAGTTGCATGATCAGTTGCCGCCTTTCAAGTCCACAATGTCGCTTCCTTCCCACTTGAAAACCTTGCTTCTTATTTAAGATGTAAGAAAAAAACATTTACTTACTGTTTTATACAATCTAAGAAGATAGAAACCACTTTTTAAATATTTAACTTTAAATTTAAGCTAAACGTACTATTTAAATGCCGAATGTAAAATAATAAATTTTAATTTAAAAAACGGAAAAATGTGCAAAAAGGCAAATCTATAGACGATTGTTTTTTAGCGTTTATCAGAAGAATATTCTATAGCAAAAATTCCTATTTGTTTATTTACAATTTAAAAAAAAATATGAATTTAGTATGTGTGCTATTTATACGACCTTAGCTGTATATTTCTCATAATTTAACCACTTGCTATTAATGTTTCCAAACTTTTGTGGAGTACTGTATGTATGAGCGTTATCCCAGTAACCAAGTTGTCTAAATAGAATTTTTACGGATAATTAGACTGAGGAATTTCATCAACCATTGTCAAAAACGGTGCTATGCATTTTCCGAAAGAATCTGCGTATTCTTTTCTAACATAGGGAGAATTTCCTTGGTATAAATCAAAATTCACTAACTAACTTTCGTTTGTATTTAGTGCTCATATTTTAAATCCAAAACGGATGGGTTTCCCTCTAATAAATTGTTTACATCCATGCCGTCCAAAATATTTTATCATAGGTTCATCATAATCTAATTTTTGAAAAGGCACAAAGTGCTTTAGAAATCTTAATTTTAGCAAATCCGTAAAGGAGCACAATTTATAATATACAGGGTATCCCAGAAACATTGGTGCAAATTGGTAGAGGGTGAAACAGCGTTGAAAAATAATGCGGTTAAGCTGAACATGTCTTATGCAAAACTTGCTCTTTTTCGATCTACAGGGTGTTAAAACAAATATTTTTTTTTGTAATTTATTGATAAATCTTACATTTTGCAAGTTTTTGCGATTAAATATTGCTCAGGGAGGTTTTTGGGTACGATAAATCTATCTAAGATGTCTATTTTTAACTAACGTATAGGTGGCGCCAGCTGCGTCATACACGTATTTGGAAAATTAACATAACTTTTTAAGTAAACCTCGTAGATTAATTTTTTGTATAAATTTGGACAGGTTAATATCTTTTCCAAAGAAAAGGTATACTTAAGTAAAGTGCGTATCTGTAACGGTTCTCGAGATATATATTTGCAAGTTTACATTCTAGCGCATATGCCATAAGTTCGCTGATAGCTGAACTAATATAAAAAGAAATACAATCACACTAAAATAAATTTTCAAAATTGTTTGCCACTCACATCAATACATTTTCTAAGTCTTAAACTAAAATTTTGCTTCACTTTGAAGAGTTGCGTTTTTATTTCTAATCTCGTTTACCCCGTCTTGAATGTAATTCTACAGTTCTTCTCTGCTGTTAGGTACATTCTGGTATGTTAAAGATTTAAGATGTCCCCAAACAAAGAAGTCTAGTGAGTTTAAGTCAGGGCTTCGTGCTGGTCAAGAATTTTCACTACCTGGACCAATCCATCGGTGGGGAAAATTGACATTTAAAAATTATCTTACTATTAGAGGATAATGGGCAGGCGCTCCATCGTGCATAAACCAAGTTCTTCTTCTAACATCTAAAAGAACATCTTCCAAAAGTAAAGATAAATCGTTTCTTAAAAAATTCAAGTAACGTTCTCCGTTTAGCCTTGGAAAAAGTTCAATTGGTCCCAAAATCGTGTTTCCCAGTATCCCACACCACACATTAATGGAAAACTCATGTTGAAAATGATGTTCTCGCACTAATTGAGGCTGGATCACATCATAATAATGATTGTTCCGCCAATTGAATATCCCCCGTCGGGTAAATGTTGTCTCGTGCGTAAATAATATTATATTGAAGAAAAGCGGGTTGCGATTCTGTTTCTCGCGCAGAAAGTGGCAAAGATCAATTCTGGATTGACAATCTCCCGGCAATTAATTTTGCACCGGAGTGAAATGATAGGGATATAACTTTTCATTCCGTATTATCTTGGATACTGAAAATTTGCTAATATCTGTTGCTACAGATAGACGCCTACTGCTGGTCTCTGGATCTTCCTTTATACAGACTAGTACTTCTTCCTCCTGGTCCATAATTAATTTTTTTTTGCCTTTCATTATCTGGTTTAGAATTAAAAGAACCACTCTCTCCCAATCTATCGTAGATTCGTTTAAAAGTTCGATGATCAGGTTGTCTACTGTTGGGGTAGAGTTCTAAATATCTTTCAGCAGCGGGACGACTTCTAAAATTTGTTTGAGCATACATGCAGACCATATTTCTTTTCAAGATTCGTAAATTCATTATGCCGGGGTATTTTCAAGTGCCAAGATAACTTATATCGGAAACTGTCGACTAGTAATTATTAATAATAAGAATACTATTCTAAAGATAAATTTGAATCAAAAGTAACTTAAACGTCAAACTTAAAGAAAAATGTCTTACATCACCAACTGTCAAAACTACATTGGAATATTGTCATGGCGTACCTATCAAAAAGTATTAATACTAGGAAACCATAGCATATGCAGTGAGAAATGTAGTTAAAAAATCAGATACTTCTTCCGGGATTTCTGCTCGGTCCTCCGGGAACCACTTCTCCGATTAATTTACGGGAGGCAAGTAACGAATAAGAGAACGCGTGAGCCGGTAGTTGAGAACCAAGAGCAAGGTCCTAAGACACGGGGGTGCAAGATTGCAAGAGAGCTTTTTCTCATATTGCAAATTCTTAAATACCCCATCAACTGGAGGACAACCGTAGGTGTAATTAGACTATGGGGTAGTTATTGGTCCAATAACTACTGGCCACGTTAAAGCGTAACGCTCGGGAGGCACGATTTGGCCTTTTTTGGGTCTCTTGGTAATCGTAATTGCACCCTGGTACTAGTTCCGACAAAGAAACCGCTGGAAATTCCACCACTTAGTTCGTCTACTATCCACGGATAATGGGTGAAAAACCCCTGTGCTTGGCGGACGTTACTCTTGAAGTAGTGACGCTCATAGGCGTATCACGAGGATACTGGGCCCGAAGATTACACATTTTTTAATTTTAAATTATTCTATGCGTAACTACCTTAAGTTAACAAGAATTTACATTCAAGTACTGAAAAACACTAGACAGTACCCTGTAGCGAATGTTTTTCTTAAACTTTTATAAAAATTGCAATTATTCAAGACCTATAGATTCCGTGGCAGGCATATCCACAACACCCATTAGAAACCATCGAGAAGGGACAAGACAAAAACCACCCTTATTTTTCAAATTTGTTATGGACTGTATGTCCTTTCATACTTTTAATATTTTAATATGATTTCGGTCTCGCTGAATGCATCTTCTGTCAGTACACACAACAGATCATCCGCAAAGTTAATTTGGGCGAGCTTTAAGTGATTTTATTCCGACTTATTAACATTATCTACGTGACAATGTATTCTATACGCGAATATCATGACATGGTTTTGATCTATGAAGAAGTGTTACAAAATTCTGAAGAAGCTAGGCACATTTACGGTAATCGTTATCCAGAAAAAAAACTTCCAGCTCGACAAGCATTTATGCAAGTTTCCCAAATACTTCTGTATACAGATAGCGTTATTCCTACGTATAAAGGAGGAGGTCAACAGCGAGAAGTTAGTTCTGAAGCTGAAGAACAAATTTTAAACCTTGTTCAAAAGAGTTCAACAAGGAGTACCTGGAATAAAGCATGAAACAAATATATATGTCGGAGATTTATTAGTTTTTAAGATGTGTAAAAGTAACATTAAGATAGACAGTAAGATGAAGAGCAGGCTGACAGGGCCATCTGAAGACAAGCACTGTCGAACGTGGTCACTATTGCCACGGCGCGCTTAAGTGGCCATGTGTGCTAATTATTTGGGTGACACTAAACTATTGGTTCCTTTGTAATAGGGACTAGCAGGTACTTTTCCCACGGTTCTGAAGGACTCACCAAAACTGGGAAAGTTAAGACAAAAGGACAAAGAACGGGCAGTTAATAGATTGATGGGAAGAAGAGCGGTCGTGGAATAGTGAACTGGTTTGTCTGTCTCTTCTATCTTTCTTTTTCTGTTAATAAAAAAAAGCAATATACAAAATACAAAAAAAATGGAGAATATTTCTCAATTTATTCCGACATATACAGGGTGGCCCATTGAAAACGAAACAGAGGCATTTGCGGGTACTTAGAAATGTATATTTGAAAAATGCTCGGACACGTAAACTTTATATTCGAGGGGGACACATTATAAACGTATACTCGCTCCTTTCACTTCAACACCCTAGCCGGGGTGAGTTAAACCCTTAAAATCTTAAATGGAAAGTATGGTCAAGTAGCACCTTGTTTGAAAGTTCTTTCGATTCTCGTTATAATGATACCCAAATTAACTAACTTTTATTCAGTAGTTTTCGAGAAATTTGGAAAAATGTGATTAAATTGCCAACAAGTGGAATGCTCTGTTAAAATCGTAAATTAGGAAAATTAATAGTAAAACATTAACAAAAGTTCTTTTAATTGATAAGATACTCAAACTGTTCACCATTAGCTTCCATACAGTAATACAAGTTCTGTTCAAAACGAGTCCTAACATTTTGAAGCATCTGTGGATTTATCAGACGGCATTCATTAACAATTCGTCGTCGCAATTCTTCCAGAGACTCCGGTTCTGTTGCGTAGACCTTGCTTTTCAAATGGCCCCATAAGAAGAAGTCTAACGGAGTCAAGTCTGGAGACCTAGCCGGCCACTCTATAGGACCTCTTCGCCCAATCCATTGTTCTGGAAACTCTCTGTTCAAAAACTCCCTAACACGTCGTGCATAATGTGGAGGAGCTCCGTCTTGTTGGAACACTAATTAGTTGTCTTGATAGCGGTCATCATGTTCAACAATGTCAATGAGTAAGGGATAAACAGTATTCCCCAGTAATTCCACATACGTCTCCCCTGTCAGATTGCCATCAAGAAAGATTGGTCCAACCAAACGGTCCCCAAAAATACCTGCCCAAACATTTAATTTTTGGGGAGTTTGAGTGTGAACAGCGTGAAAAATTCTGGAATTATTATGTGCCCAATAGCGACAATTATGACGATTGACAGTAGAGTTTAGAAAAAAAGTACATTAATCCGAAAAGCAGATATTGAATAAAAAATTTCCGTTAACAGCTATCCTTGCAGTCGTACGTTCGCAAAACTCCATCCGCCGATCAAAATCATCTTCATTCAATTGATGCACTAGATGAATCTTGAATGGATGATATTTATGATGTTTCAAAATTCGTTGAATAGTTGTTCTAGCGATGTTACTAACTGTAGCTAATTTCCTCGTGCTCTAAGTTGGGTCTGCAGCTATTTGTCCTAAGATTTCAATTTCGGCAGCTTCATTTCTAATTGTAAATTCACGTTCAGGATCCCGTTTTTTGTTGAGTACTGATCCGGTTAGTCGAAATTTTGCAATTAGCTCTAAAATGTACTTTCTACCAACATGTCTGTTTGGATATTGTTCATTGAACAAACCCGCAGTGCGATTAGCACTCTCGTCGTTTTTGAAATAAAGAGAAATTATTTCCACTCTTTCCTTTACAGAATACACCGTTGTAAAATTTTTCCTATTTTCAAATTTAATTCACTTAAACTCGATGCTGAAGTTTATTCGGTATCTAACATTTGAATACTTCACTGCAATAGCTGCGGTGATATTTTATCTCTCTTTTTTTTAAATGTATTCAAAGTTTAAATTCCATTCGCCTTTTTCTACTTCCTCTGCCTCCTCTACCTACCTGATAAGATGTAGTAGATTTTTTTTTATTATTCGAAAGCAATAACAATTGGTGAAATAGTACAACTAAACTTAATCTGGTCAGTTTACAATTAATAGTCACTACTGATTATTTTCCTAATTTACGATTTTAACAGAGCATTCCACTTGTTGGCAATTTAATCACATTTTTCCAAATTTCTCGAAAACTACTGAATAAAAGTTAGTTAATTTGGGTATCATTATAACGAGAATCGAAAGACCTTTCAAACAAGGTACTACTTGACCATACTTTCCATTTAAGATTTTAAGGGTTTAACTCACCCCGGCTAGGGTGTTGAAGTGAAAGGAGCGAGTATACGTTTATAATGTGTCCCCCTCGAATATAAAGTTTACGTGTCCGAGCATTTTTCAAATATACATTTCTAAGTACCCGCAAATGCCTCTGTTTCGTTTTCAATGGGCCACCCTGTATACAGGGTGTACCATTGAAAACTTTGCACCCGGCTTATTTTGAACCACGTTCCAAAATGTTAAAATTGCCACGACACGTCCATCTTGTTTTCGAGGGGGACACATTTTAACGTTAGATACAGACTCGCCAGAACAACCCCCTTCGCGGGGGCGCATTCAACTTTAGAATCTTAAATGGCACTCTAGGTCGAGTGACACCTCATTCGAAAGGGTTTTTAATTCTGGTTGTCATCATGTAATTTTCTTTTCAATTTTAGTTCATCTGTTGTTGGAAAAAAATTTTTACTTATGCTTAGAAATAAAAGGCAATTTTGTATTAATCATTTAATTAATTGCTCAAAATGCCAAAGGGAAAACTATGAAAAATTTCAATTTATTGTCACTGTAAAAACTGCTTGTTTACAAATAAACGGTATTTTGAATAATGGCAAAAAATTGGTACTGATAACAAATTTACCAGTCAATATCTTTTAGTCGCTAGTCAGTTCTCAAAAAAAACTATTTAGTAGAAGTGTGTGTGTTTAGTAATTATTAATTCTAAAAATGACTTATTCGAAAGACGAAAGGTTGGAAATAATTTCTCTCTATTTTAAAAGCAATGATAGTGCACGGCTCACGGCAAGAATTTTTAATGAGCGTCACCCAAATACACGCACCTTCGATGTTTACGTCGCCAGTTTGGTTCAAAAGTTCTGTGAAACAGGATCAGTGGAAAATAAAAAACGACAATTTCGAAACCCTGTTAGAAATGAAGTTATCGAAATTGCCGTTCTTGGTCATGTGGAAGTGGATCATAATTTAATCATTCGTAAGCTATCTGAAATTTCGGGAGTTTCTAGCACACATTGTCAACGCATTTTAAAAACTTATAAATACCATCCTTATCAACTACAATTAGTTCAAGAACTGAATGAAGACGATCCTGACCGTCGTTTGCAGTTTGCGGAAGAGATGACTATCCGACTAGAAAACGATCAAAATTTTTTATATTTAATATGTTTTTCCGACGAATGCACTTTTTATCTGAATGGCTTGGTAAATCGTCATAACTGCCGTTATTGGAGTGACACCAATCCGACATTATTTAGAGAGGAACATACTCAACATCCGAAAAAACTTAATGTGTAGGCAGGAATTCTCGGAAATAAAATCATTGGACCATATTTTCTGCCAGGAAATCTTAATGGGGATATGTATCTTGAGCTTTTGAATGACTACATTTATCCAAAGATTGTTGATACTATGGAAAACGATGACAACATTTTAGAAGACAATGTTTGGTTGCAACAAGATGGCGCACCTTCACATTTTACCGTTGTAGTTCGTCAGTTTTTTAATGAAAATTTTCCAAATCAATGGATAGGTCGCCGCGGACCTATTGAGTTGCCACCCAGATCACCTGATCTGACAACACTCGATTTTTTTTTATGGGGACAATTAAAGTCTAAAATTTATGCCACTCAGCCGCAGTCTCTAGAAGAACTCAGGCGGCGTATCATTGAAGAATGCCACCTAATTACCCCCGATATTCTTAACAATGTCCGACGAAATGTTGAACAACGTTTTTATTATTGCATGGAAGTGGGAGGTGGGCATTTTGAACAATTAATTAAATGATTAACACAAAATTGCCTTTTATTTCTAAGCATAAGTAAAAATTTTTTTCCAACAACAGATAAACTAAAATTGAAAAAAAAATTACATGATGACAACCAGAATTAAAAACCCTTTCGAATGAGGTGTCACTCGACCTAGAGTGCCATTTAAGATTCTAAAGTTGAATGCGCCCCCGCGAAGGGGGTTGTTCTGGCGAGTCTGTATCTAAAGTTAAAATGTGTCCCCCTCGAAAACAAGATGGACGTGCCGCGGCAATTTTAACATTTTGGAACGTGGTTCAAAATAAGCCGGGTGCAAAGTTTTCAATGGTACACACTGTATATAGCATGAACACAAATGCTGAACATTTCAAATATTTAATGTAGCAAAAACAATAATAAATGTTTGTTTTTTAGTGTGATGTGAGTGGTGTAAAATGTGTAATGTAATATGTTATACTAATTAATGATAACAACAATTTCAAGGTAAATGGCTTTTTAAAATAATAAAAGAAGAATCACATAATTTTTTAATTTCATGAATTTAGTGCATTTTGTTAATTATGTACTGCAAAACCTAGGCACAAAAAAAAACGTGTAAAAAAGCAAATTCACTTCTTGTGGCTACTTAAGTAGGTGTGGAAATGAAATAAATACGACGCGACGTTGCCAATTCTAACAAAATATTTTTTTAATTTTCCGGGGAAATGGTCGTATTTACAATCCCTCTTCTAAGGAAATTTTTTGTTCAAAATGTTCTTAATCACTGGTTAAATTTACGAAAATTATTTCACTAACACCCTGTATATTAATGTAGTATCGGGTTTTGATACTACTGTAGATATAGGATGGTGTTTATATCTTATAATAAAATCACAGATAGGAAAGGATTATAAGTATGCGTTTATTAATGTAAAGTGAACAAAAGAGAGTATAAAGTAACTTGTGAGTTTAGCGAGCGCGAACACGACTTCTGAGTTACCAACGACAACCGAACCCAGAAGAAAAGAGAGCTTGTACATGCCCGGCAAAATCTTAAATACTAAAACCCATGGTGATAAACCATGGGCATACCCTGGCTAGGGTGCCGTCTGTACCACCCGCCGCATCAAACCGTTACATCTTAAGCTGGGAATTGGAACTGCCACTATAGGGCCAACGAAATTTATCAAGGGCAATTCAAATGCCGACAAAGTATATTACAAGCAGTTCCAATACCGACCCGGTTTATTGCGGGGATTTCCAACACCGACAAGGCATGGCATGGGAAGTTCCCATGCCCCAACTAATGCCCACCAGAGTCGTACCCCCGGGGGTATAACAATTTTACAGTTAATTCCTACTATCTAATATTTATCCAACTTAACAGTAACACCTATCTACAAGGGACGCGATCCTACATTAATTTTGAAAAGATGTAGCATCACTGCTGATATGAAGCCTGTAACGTGCATAGAGTTACGTGGTTTTAATTATAGTTTTGATATTATAGTTTGATATACTAGATGTGGAGAAATTAACTGTGATCATTTTGAAATTGTAATATTTCAAGTAATTATGAGATAATTTATCAGGCACCTTATCTTATCACTACATAAAGTGACAAAACTTGTTCTCGCGGGTATTTTTACAATTTAGTGAGGAAAAACGTCGGGTTAGAGCCTTAAGTTAACCACAATGGTAAGTTGTTTTGATTTTGTAGACATGTTAGGAGGCTATAAAAAACGAAAAGGCGTTGTAAAGAGTTTCAGGGATATCGTTTCTTCTTCCATGCAGTGCTTTCATTTCAAAACGAACCACCCTAAACAACTCTTGAATTATCTATTGTTTTAAAATTTTCAAAAACACGTCAATTGAGATGTCGAGGGGGAAACTTTTTGAGCTTATGTCCAATCCTCTATCTTCATCCCCTTGAGCAGGAGGCGACCTACCCCTAAAATCTTAAATTGAATGGGGGCTCGAGTGATACCTCACTTTAAAGGGCATGCAAAGACCTTTTTTATCTACGAAGTTTCAAACTCATTTCGTTTAGCCATTCCAAAATGGCAGCCACTTGAATTTTGCGATTTTTACAACGAAAAAATTATTTTATTAAATGTTCAAAATGCGACCCGTTATTTTCGAGACAATAATAAAGCCTATTTTCAAATTCTTTGCGAGCATTAATGAAAGTTTGTCTGGTAATACCTCTGCATTCCAGTGTTATTCTGTTTTTCAGTTCTTGAATACTTTCAATTGGAGTTTTATATACTTTAGATTTTAAGTAACCCCAAAGAAAAAAGTCGAGGGGAGTAAGATCTGGAGATCTTGCTGGCTAATCTATTGCTCCTCGGCGGATCAAAGTGTACACTATTTTAAATAATAATTTCAAACTATCTGATAAATGAATATTATAACAGTAACGTTAAAATATTACTAAGTAGCCCTAAAAACTAGTGTTTGTTGCTTTGATATCAAAAGAATGCAAGGCATTTAGCATTTCTTTAGGGTTATTGTCTCGAAAATATCGGGTCGCATTTTGAACATTTGATAAAATAATTTTTTCGTTGTAAAAATCGTAAAATTCAAGTGACTGCCATTTTGGAATGGCTAAACGGAATGAGCTGAAGCTTCGTAGATGAAAAGATCTTTGTATACCCTTTAAAATAAGGTATCACTCGAGCCCCCATTCCATTTAAGATTTTAAGGGTGAGTCGCCCCCTGCTCAAGGGGATGAAGATAGAGGATTGGACATAAGCTCAAAAAGTTTCCTCCTCGACATCTCAATTGAGGTGTTTTTGGAAATTTTAAAATAATAGATAATTCAAGAGTTGTTTAGTGTGGTTCGTGTTGAAATGAAAGCATTATATACAGTGTAACATTTAACTTGAGACATCGCAATTTTTAGAATAATAAGCGCTGTACGAAAAAAATGTTTATCATGAAAGTTTAATTATTCCGCAGGGAATATACACTGATGCTAAAATTAGTGCCCCCCTGCCTCTCCTTGTAGAGGGATGGGGTATGGGGGATAACTTTGATTTCTTAAATGGCATCCCTTACTTTTTATTGCAGATTCGAATTTTACGGCAAAAAACAAGTAGAATGTATTTAGAACTTTTTTTTCGATTCTTGATAGATGGTGCTGTAATCAATGAAATTTAATTTTCTTTTCGCTTATGATTTACTGAAATGTTTGGTGAAATCTGCTTTAAAAAAAATCTTATTCTCACGCGTTGTTGGGGATAAATAAAAATAACACAATTTTATTTTTTACATTTTTGGTTTAAACGTATAAAAAAAGAAATATCTTGAAGAAATAACTAATTTTACTCAAATTTATTTCGGTATTAATACTACATCAGGATGGAGTCTTTGACTGTACAGGAGAAGATTGAAATGATTTTTGTTTATGGAGAAGCTAGCAGGCGTCTTGATAGTGGTGTCAATTTCTAGCGTTTTCCAGACAAAGTGCGGTCATTTTCGTACGAGTTATCAAAAAGTTTTCTACTGAAGGAAGTATAAAACAGAAGAATAGAACATGTGCAGCTACTGTTTGTAGAGCAGACAGTCAAGTAGCAGTCCTAGGTGTTGTGGCTCACAATCCCCATGCAAATACACGAGAAATATTTCTGCAATCAGGTACTTCTCATATGAGTGTATGGAGAATATTGAGAATGCACAAGTTTCATCCTTATCATATCTTTTTACACCAAGAACTCGATAAGGTATATTTTCAAAATCAGGTAACGTTTTGTGAATGAGCATGTGAATAAATACAACAATACCCCATTTTTTTTCGTTACGTATTGTTTTCCGACGAATCATCTTTCACAAATCGTGGCACTGTTAGTAGGCACAACATGCATTACTGGAGTGTAGAAAATTCGCATTGGCTTCGACAAGTTGAGCACCAGCGTCCTTGGTCTGTCAACGTATGGTGTGGAATAATTGGCAGTAAACTTATAGGTTTAAATTTAAAAATGTGTTTGTCTCTTAAAAGATGTATCTCTACACCTAACTTACGCCCACCAAGTTTGATAAAAATTTTAAATTCAAATCCGGACTTATTAAAAAAAAACAAAAAATATAGCAAAGTTTAACACCCTGTATTTCAGACAGAAAGCGAAAACGGACTTAGGTTCATATAAACTTTTTTTCTCAAAATCACTCATAGAATTTATGAAAAAATAGAATCACCCCTTAAATTTATGACATACTATTCTGAAACACCCTGTATACAAGGTGCCCCATTTAAAAGTGCACGGTCAAATAATTCTCAAACGAGGCCAGCAATCGAAAAAATTTTCAAGTACAGGTTAAAGGATGTTAACTTTTACCCCCTCTAACTTTTACTTGAACATTTTTTCGATTGCTGGCCTTGTTTAAGAATTATTCGACCGTGCACTTTTAAATGGGACACGCTGTATATTGTGACATTTAATGTCTATGAACGGGCATCCACGTCGCGTATCCGGTACGATCTGTGATGCAGCGGCGACGGAAACTGAATTTAGTAAACCCAAAACTTTCGAAGGGTGTGTGTGCTCGCCAAATAATACAATAAATTTTGAGTTGCGCTATTAAAAATTTGCGTGTAGAAAACATCGTTTATTTTTATATCGAAAATAAACAAAAATACTAATTTCCCAACTAAAATTACTAATACCCCAGAGATTCGATTAGAAAACATGTGGTTCTATCAGGATAGCTGTCCTGCCCACAATAGTCGAGAAGTACAGGAATGTTTTCAAAGTGATCATACCGGATGCGCGTTCATAGACATTAAACGTCACAATACATATATGTGGGATCCGCTTGTCAGACCGCTTAGTTGTACATAGGTTGTAAATATTCTATAAGTTAGGATTAAGGAATGGGACACGAAGGCGATTTACCCTTAAGGTACGCCCATGGTTGGCATTACCCGGTACCCTGGGTTTTTTTCACGACGCTCTGTTGGCATGGGAAGTACAATGCTGGATCCCTTTGGCGAGGTCTTCGCCAAGGGCTGGGTGCCAGATTTAGACACAGCGACTCCATGCGAAGGGCCGATGCCTTTAAGTATTGTCTAGACATGGTACGACCATGGTTTACGACCATAGATGTTCATACTTAATGCTAGGGAGAAAGCGGCTCTTTCTCTTTTTCCTGGCTTCCTGGTGGACTGAAAACTCAGGGGTCGTGCCCGCGGTTTTTTACTAAGTATTATCTAAGATATTTGTATCATTGAGTTAACGTGGTGGCTATTATTGAAAGGTCCCTAACTATCCCTAAAACACAATTGCCGAAGCTCCAATTAATAAACCCCTAGACAACGAAGAAAAACCTACATATAGATATAGACACTAATCGTCGCCGCAATCTGTATATATTATACAAACAGCCTATATATAAATATATTATATATATTATATAATATATATTCCTATATATCCTATATATGATTATCTAGAACTTTTTCTTCTTTTTTACTATCCGCCTCTAGGTGGGTGGTGAAAATATAATCAATGACCTTGTACATAGCAGAGAAAAAGGTACTGTATACAGTTACTGTCATTTCAGGCAGAGGATAGCTCAGTTGATACCGATTCATCGTCTGATGAATCTTCAATTAGGCGTCAAATTCTAGCAGTTGTAGATCAAGGCAACTTTGATCTATTGAAAAAACTATTTAACAAAAGCAAAAGAAGTGAGTTGGCAAACATGGTCGATCAAGGTGATTACAACAATTCATTACTGCACATCGCCGTGAAGAAAAGGAAGAGGAACATTCTCCATGAGCAGAACACTAAAATCATTCAGTTCCTGGTAGAAAAAGGTGCCGATATTCACACTAAAAATATAAAGGGTGAAACCGCGTTCGACTTCTATAAGCATCGTTTTGGAGATGCCAACGGTGACAACGAGTGGTATATCATCTCCAGATTACTATGTCCAATCCCATCATCTGAAATGGTATGTACAGCTATTTAAAGAAAATTTCAAGCATTTCAAATAACAGTTCATCAATTAGCAATGCAGTCACGGCAGTTAATAACATTACATTTACTTGTGTTAATTTGATATTACGCCGGGTCCACAATTGTGGAATTCGCCGAATCTCGAACAGTGAACTATCACCATGCGGCAAATGTCAATTTCACAGGAATAACAATAAGTAATAATATCGAATATTTCACTAAAAATGAATAAAACGGTAGTAAGCCACCTGAATTTAAATTATTATCAAGTCCAGACGTTTAATATCAAACAAAAGTAATTTTCGGATTGACACGTGCTGATATATTTATTCGGCATGTCGAGTAAAAGCGAACTTCATGGAAAATGGCCAACGCTGTGAAATTGTGAAATCATTATTGATCAATCAGTTATCATAATAAAGTAACTAAACAGATATGATTGACAGTGCTTTATAATTTGACAATTAAATATAATTTTTAAATGCTTTTCGTGAAAAAAACAAATGTGAAGTTTTAAAAAATATATCATAGTTGTTAAAAAAAAAATGGATATCCGTTTTTGACAGAACATTGATTTAAAGAATTTAGTTTACTGTCAACCATTTTATTGAGTTTTTTAATATTAACAATCGGATGGCAACAATTTAATACTCCCTCTGTCCCATATTATGGTATACAGTTTTGTTTTTATTTTGTCCTAAATTTTGGTATATAAAACAAATGAATTTATATATTTTTTACATTACTCTTTACATTACTTACATTACATTACATTACTTTATACATTTCTAATCATTTTTTACAAGTACAGTGAAATCCCTCTTAAGCGGACACTGACGGTACCAGAAATTTTGTCCGTTAAAGAGAAGTGTTCGCTCAAAGGGAAAAAGTTCAGACATGATCAATTTTAAGACCTTGAGATTTTAAAAAATATCTTTTTTCGCAGACGTTAGTATTGGAGGACCATTTCTCCATAAGATTTTTTCTGTTTTTATAATTTCTGCCACCTGTGCTTTGCCTATTTTGAAACGTACTGTTAATTGCCAAACACTTAACTTTTCTTGTTCCTGTACTTCAAGAACTTTAATTTTTTATTGCAACAATAAAAATTGCTTTTGCACTTTTGGCGCCATATTTAGAAATATGAAACGATCAAACGGTGAACAATTCTTGATATACACTGTTCTATCAGACGCCATTTTCTGCCTTTCATATATGTAATAAAGCAAGGGTTGCTAAATTCTCAATAATATTTCAAATGATAAATGGGTCCCTTTTGAATAGACGCCGACACCGATGCCGATAATACATCAAAGAGACCGTCAAAGTGCCGAACCGTCATATATATGAAATTTACCGATGATTTTTAAAGAAAATTATCAATCTTTGTTTGCTGTTTAAATTTTTATTTGTCCGGTCAAGCGAGATTTTTTTTCTCAACGTTCTAAAAACGACTGTCCGTGTCCGGACAAGAGAGAGTCCGCTTAAGAGAGATGTCCGTTATGAGGGATTTCACTGTACATACTTTACATAAAATAAGTTTACTTGTTAGGTTATTCGAAATTTCGGACTATGGAAGAGCCTCTTCATTACATTTTATTGATACTGGCAAGCGTCCTTTACGGCGAAGTTTTTCCTTGTTCATGTGTTGAATTTTGTAATTATTGTCCCCCCTAGCCATCAAAGTAGACTCGACACATTTTTGAAGAGTCAAGAAAACATTATCTAATTCATCTTTATTTAACGCATTGGAAGCATTTTGCACATATTCAATTAATTCATCGATAATTTTTGAGAAATTTTGATGCTGAAGCGATTGAATCGAATTGAATAAACCAAAATCCAAAACATTTAAGTCTGGACTATTTGGTGGCGGTGATTGACACTGAATGTTCCATTCATCTTTTGGTACTTTAGCAAGTAGAACTTCATCATTATCCCATGCATGTGGTTTAGCGTTGTCTTGTTGAATACGCGTTTTAATTTATATCCCATTAGAAACTTAGGTCTAATAGCTGACAAAATATTTTCAACAATAATTTTTTTACATACAACGGCGTTGATAGATTCAATATGTTTGATTACTGTTATATCCGTGGGATATAACGAAATAATAAAGACCACTAAAATGCAAGTATATTGTACAAGGACGATTTACAGTATATGTAAAGGCTAAATGAACACTGCATACTCTGATGTGCGCTTTCCGATCCCGCATGCATTTAATGTAAGGCTCAGGCGTCGAGAAGTAAAGCGCTCGAATAGTCCTGAACGCTGTGGAGAAGTGCTTAACGTCTAGTTTACGATAGGGGCGTTTTAGCATGGTTATTAGTATGTAACAGTTACTAACAATAATATTTTTCGGTTCTTGCTGTTTCGTTTGGCCGGCTCTTGATAACAAAGTGCCAAATTTCAACCTTTTCACCAAAGTAGTATTTTCTAGAATAATCAAAACGCGGTCTGGCCACTCTAGCCATAAATACAGGGTGATTCGCAACGCAACCGACACAGAACAGGTGCGTGTAGAGGACCTCAAAACATGTCGACTTTTTATGTGAAGTTTTTTTCTGAGGTCTGCGGTTGCTGAGATATCGACTTCAGAAGATGAATAAAAAAAATTGAAAAAATTCTGTATTTCAGGAAAGGCTTAACCTAGAATAATCACATTTGGGAAATGTTTTTGTTTTATTGACGTCTTTCTTTGTTAAAAATTTGAAGTGGCTGAAAGCTCAATAAGGAGTGGTTTAGGGGTTGGTCACCCTTAAAATTATATGAATCTTTTTAACCCTAACCAAATTATCAATTTGGTTTATCAGTATGATGGTAAATTTAATTTCATATCTTTTTGTACTCTTGCACATTTTTCGAGAAGTCATTCGTTATTGAGAAAAAAAATGATTTGTGATTTGCTATCAAAACTAATCAAATCGAGCACAACGAAATTATATTCCTCAAAAACTAAAAGGCTATGCCCCAACTGCTCTTCAACTGTTTCGTTGCTAGGCTACAACTGTTGTTAAGTCTGACATTCAAATTTGTGCAAATTGCAAGTTTTTCGCGGATCTTCTTTTTGTTTGTAGCACTTTTGTAGTCAAAATGGCTGGAAAATTTACATTTCATGAACAAGTTGATATGCTATTAGTATTGGGGTACTGCCAGGGTAATTGCCGAAGAAGTGTAGAAGAATATCGCAGAAGATTTCCTAATCGTATTATCCCACATCGTGAAACGTTTGTTAATGTTGAATGGAGAGTTCGTGAAACGGGTTTTCTTTACGTAAATAACGGTGGAGGACGCACTAACACAGTTACTGTAAGAAATGAAGAGCTCATTTTAAGGAATATTGAAAATGAACCCCAAACCAGCACTCGACGAATATCCCAGCAATTTAGTATGCCACAGGCCACAGTCTATCGAATTATACGACGTAATTTATTGCACCCTTATCATTTTCAAAAAGTTCAAGAACTATTACCGCAAGATTTAGAGACAAGGCTAATTTTTTGTAATTTCATTCTACACCAGAACATTCATTTTCACAAGATAATTCTCTTCACGGATGAAGCTTGCTTTACACGAAGAGGGATTCTGAATCTGCACAACAGTCATGAATATTCAGAAGAAAATCTACATGCTACCATAACCCACCATTTCCAAAGAGAATTTAAAATAAATGTATGGGCAAGTATTGTAGGACAGTATATTAATTGGTCTGGTTATTTTACCAAACCGATTGAACGGTGAAGCCTATTTGCTTTTCTTGCAAAATACTCTGCCTGAGCTACTAGAAGATTTGCCTTTACAACTGCGTCATGAAATGTGGTTTATGCATGATGGGGCGCCTCCACATTTCAGTAGGGACGTTCGAGAATTTTTAAATCAACAGTTTCCAAATCGATGGATAGGTCGTGGAAATGATTGTCCTCAACATTGGCCACCGCGATCACCAGATTTATTTAAATGTGACTTTTTCCTATGGGGGGCTTTAAAAGAATTTATATATTCAATGCCGGTTGAAACTGAAGAAGATTTGTGGGACCGTATCAACAATAAATGTACCATTATAAAGAATGACATACAGTTATTAAACAGGGTGGATTTTAACTTTCGACGAAGGGTGCATCTGTGTGTAAGAGAAAATGGTAGCCATTTTGAACAATATCTTTAGTGTTTATTTTATTTTAGTAATAATTTGTTTCAAATATCGTTAAATTTTGAATAAATTTTATTTAATATTTATTAATAATGAGATAACGTGTTAGTTACCGTTTGAAAAATCTTTCTAAATAAGAATATTGACGAGCTATAATTAAGTTCATAGTTTACTATTATAAAAGTACTGTTTTTGTTCGATTTGATTAGTTTTGATAGCAAATCACAAACATTTTTTTTCTCAATAACGAATGACTTCTCGAAAAATGTGCAAGAGTACAAAAAAATATGAAATTAAATTTACTATCTGTTAAGGACTTTAGGTTATTGTTTCTTGGCGTAGTTTGCTTAGTTAATTTGTTTTGTACTTTCATCCCTTAAGTTACGCCCATGTGCATCGATACGTATTTGAAGGATTCCATCTGGGCGCCAGGCCATAGTACCCATCAGGCCATATCGAAGGGCTCTTTATGGCTGGAAAATACGCTACTCGTCAAAGGAAGCTTTCTTAATTGGACCATTGCCGCGATCCGTAGTTCGGCGGATTTGCCATACTTCAATGAAAGCAACTTGTATAGGTATTTGCCAGATGGCGGCGATTTATGACCTTAGGCGCGACCATTGCCCTTAAGGGCTTCTGATACTGGTGCGCCCCTGGTTGGAGTTCCTCGGGTTTAGTACTTAAGGGATGATCGCAGTAATTTTGGTCTCTTTCATTTGACCGGTGCTGGCTCCAGACATGTGATCGTAAACGTAGTTTGTAATCTTCCCAACTAAGCAAACTCCCACTTCATACTTAGACCAATACTTTACCATTATTTATATAAGTGAAATTTAATACAGTCCACTTTCGTAAACCAAATTGTTGTTTTCGTGGTTTTCGTTTATCGAAGGAACCTCAACACTATCATATTGATAAACCTTAATTGATAATTTGGTTAGGGTTAAAAAGATTCATATAATTTTAAGGGTGACCAACCCCTAAACCACCCCTTATTGAACTTTCAGTCACTTCAAATTTTTAACAAATAAAGACGTCAATAAAACAAAAACATTTCCCAAATATGATTATTCTAAGTTAAGCCTTTCCTGAAATACAGAATTTTTTCAATTTTTTTTATTCATCTTCTGAAGTCGATATCTCAGCAACCGCAGACCTCAGAAAAAAACTTCACTTAAAAGGCGACATGTTTTGAGGTCCTCTACACGCACCTGTTCTGTGTCGGTTGCGTTGCGAATCACCCTGTATAACTTTGGTAATAAAACGTTAACTTTTATAAGATCTCTGAGGTTTTTGCTCATCAAGTAAGACATAATAAGATCGTTTACTTTGAGTCAGGTAAAACCATTTTTTATCAATATACAGGGTGTCCCAGATCAAAGTGCAAATATTTTAACCATAGATTCTATTAATGAAATTAACAAATACGTATTTTTTGTTTTTGTCCAAAAGTCTGTCGTTTCAGCTCGAAAGCTCTTTGAATATGGGGCCTTATTTGGATAAAATAATTTATTTTGGAAATACCCTTTAACGGATTATTATGAAATTTGGTGTACCAACATTTTTTGATCGTACTAATTCAAAAATAAAAAATAAAAATTACAGCTTTGGCATAACATAGGTATAAGGGCCGGAGTATGAGTATAGGGGCCCCTATTTATTTAACAGTTAAATGTTTTAATCAAGCGGATACATTACTTGGTTTTACCTTTCATTTAGAACCTTTTTTGTCTCTCGGTGATTTTTCGTAGAATGTGTCGCTTTCTCGTAGTAGTTACTTTAATGTATTTATTACATATCTTACTCGAGTTGCATTGTGTTTGTCTAAAGTTATTTATTTTCATTATTTAAAACAAAATACCATAGAAACGAAGAATGAAATTGTACACTATAAAAATTGTTCAAAGTGACCACCCTGTTGTTCAATACATTGATGAAGACGTATCTCCAAGTGATTAACAGCTGCACGTAAAACATGGGGTAAAGTTTTTAACTCTTGTGCAGTTATAAATATTCTTTCTCGGAGTTCCTCCACTGAATTCATTGATGTTGCATACACTTAATAACACTTAACAACTTAACCTACTTAATAACAACAAATTCTTGTAATAAAAAGTCATAAAATTTGGAATCGCTACTACGAGAAAGCGATACATTCTACGAAAAATCACCAAGAGACAAAAAAAGTTCTAAATGAAAGGTAAAACCAAGTAATGTATCCGCTTGATTAAAACATTTAACTGTTAAATAAATAGGGGCCCCTATATTCATATTCCGGCCCTTATACCTATGTTATGCCAAAGCTGTAATTTTAATTTTTTTATTTTTGAATTAGTACGATCAAAAAATGTTGGTACACCAAATTTCATAATAATCCGTTAAAGGGTATTTCCAAAATAAATTATTTTATCCAAATAAGGCCCCATATTCACAGAGCCTTCGAGCTGAAACGACACACTTTTGGACAAAAACAAAAAATACGTATTTGTTAATTTCATTAGTAGAATCTATGGTTAAAATATTTGCACTTTGATCTGGGACACCCTGTATATGTACATAGTCATACATATTTTCAAAAAATCTATTTGGCTTCACCTTCGATAAGCAAAATTTTATTTGAGTTAATTTGTTTTGTTCTGTTAGCAATGGTTTCAGTGTTGATGTTATTCGCTTCAACATGTACCTTCTTTAAATATGCGAAAAGACTTGATCTTGGAATGTCTGATGAAAAAAATAAACTACAGATTATATTACGGTACGGATCTTGTTCTAATTTTCCAAGTAATTTTTGCGTTTTCGACCAAATTTTCCTTTTTTTTAGACGACTACACAAAAAGATCCCTTATCATATGGCTCTTCAGCCCTTTGCCAAATACGGGATACACTTAATCCAGTAACGTTGAATTCGGTTGCAGCTTCGTTAATAACACCGCGGCTCAGTTTGTTCCCTACTTTATGTTGCAGTAAGAACTGTAAAATTCCATTGCGCTGGTCACAAGTCAATTGCATGGTTTGTTGGTCTCTTCTAACATATACACCACTATTTTGATTTATTATATCTCCCATATTTTTTCTTAACCGGTGTGATTTTGATTTTATGTCTTTTGCACTTTTTTAAAATAATTATGTCAAACTGTCAAAATTTCTTTTAAGCACAACCTAATATTTAAATATTAGGTATAACATTGTTTTTCAAGATGGAATGATTAAAACCAATTAAGTTTATTAAACTTCAATAATCAAAAAATTTTAAAGAAATGTGTATCATAATTTGGGACAGAGAGGGTAGCTTTTTTTAGTTTTTGACGCAGCTCTTTATACATATGTCGGCGTCACCATAAATTTAGTGAATACCCCTAAGCAGACAAACCTCTTGTATTGATAGGATCCCATGTAATCGATCCGGGTTCTTGGTTTTCGCATTTCTGTCAACCTCAAACATTCATTATCATTCTTTATGGTATGACTTCCAGGAACCCCAGGAATAAGGGACACACTTGTTTTTAACATGCAAGGGGGGCAAAACAGGGCCAGCGGACAAAAAAAAAAGAAAAAGAAATGGAAATCAAGAAGGGAGAGTAGTAATTAACGAGAGTTGAGATTGAGAGGACTGGCCCCGGATTGTCATGTCACTCATCCTGTGAGTCGATTTACATGCGGTCTACCTTTTGTGAAAGAGATCATCACCATAAGACATTTATCACCATCTACGGTAGTCAGTAAATATTTTTGTAAATATTAATTAGTGTAATCTTAGTGACATTTGTTCTTAGTAATAAGTTAGTGGTAATAAACGTGTTATATGCTTTAAATTAGTTTACGATTCAGTGAGCTCTGTTTCGGCAAGGTTTTATTGATAGCGATTGAGATTCCCACGATATCGTAGAATGTTCAAGACCATGAATAGCACGTCCAGTTTCATGCCATCATACAGTTTTTGAAGGCACCTATTGTTGTCTTATTCACGCGATTGTTGCGAAGATGGACTGAGGACAGATGTGCGTCTAATTACAAGATGTTCGCCTTATTTGATTTACAACCAAAATTTCCAATGTCGAGTCCAATAAACCTCCCTTCCGAACTTCTCATCGACGGGGTTGAAAAAGATGAGACAAGTCTCGGTCTCTTCTCCACGAACATTCGGACGGTACACATCGCGATCGGTCACTCACAACACCTTAATTTACACTCACTAATGCTCTAGATATATTACATTATAGTTATTCAAACATATCGTATTTTAGATTTATTGTTATTAATTAATAAATAGTGTTAACCAACATTGTGAATTGATTGAACAATTAATATAATCTCGTTTACAACCATACGGGAAAAACATCGGTCCTTCGAGCCGGATTTGAGACACATATCGGTACGAGTGAAGTGAATTTAAGGTGCATCGACAATTCATCAAGGACGCAAGACACACCAAGTGCTTGAGGTGACAGCTATCAACGAGGTCGATATCATTGTGAAGTGCCTGATTGGTCATCACAATAAGCAGTGCAGTTATAAGTCAACAGAACGTAAGCTATATCCTTTCATTTATCCTCAATCTAGTATTTTCAGCAAGTCTCGATTACAATTGTATTACGACGAACACAGATCGCATACATATATAAGCATGGCTGGTGACGATTTAAAGACCAAACGCGGAATAATCAAAGCGAAAATCACCCGTTTTAGAAAATTCTTAGAAGATCCGGCTCGAAGGACCACAATGTTTTTTCCGTATGGTTGTAAACGAGATTATATTAATTGTTCAATCAATTCACAATGTTGGTTAACACTATTTATTACTTAATAACAATAAATCTAAAATACGATATGTTCGAATAACTATAATGTAATATATCTAGAGCATTAGTGAGTGTAAATTAAGGTGTTGTGAGTGACCGATCGCGATGTGTACCGTCCGAATGTTCGTGGAGAAGAGACCGAGACTTGTCTCATCTTTTTCAACCCCGTCGATGAGAAGTTCGGAAGGGAGGTTTATTGGACTCGACATTGGAAATTTTGGTTGTAAATCAAATAAGACGAACATCTTGTAATTAGACGCACATCTGTCCTCAGTCCATCTTCGCAACAATCGCGTGAATAAGACAACAATAGGTGCCTTCAAAAACTGTATGATGGCATGAAACTGGACGTGCTATTCATGGTCTTGAACATTCTACGATATCGTGGGAATCTCAATCGCTATCAATAAAACCTTGCCGAAACAGAGCTCACTGGATCGTAAACTAATTTAAAGCATTTAACAAAGCGACTTTTCTTGTGTTTAATTTGCGACTCTTGGCTTCTGGAAGTAACTCGCCTTCGGGTCCTCCGACACATACAGTGGCCAGCAAAAGTATTCATACACCTGTAACGCTGTAAAACAAAATGAAATAACAATATGACTAGTACATTGTAACATTATTTAATTAATTTTGTATTAAACGGTAACATGTAAACAACTAATCTATAATAATTTTCTTTACTAAATCATATTGTTTATAAGTACTGTAGCAAAATGTTTACAAACATGTCATAAAATTAGACCGCAAAAATATTTATACATAATGTAATTAATTAGAAATAATATTAGGATATATAATATTAATATTTTGTGGCATGGCCTTTAGATTCAATAATAGCTGCTAAGCGTCGGGGAATCGATTCGACCAAGTTTCGTGTTACAGAAGGATCAATCTTTAACCATTCTTCTCGCAAAATTTTTTCTAAGTCACTTTTGTTGCTTATTTCACGTTTTCTGATTCACTTGTCTAATTCATATCATAAATTTTCTATGGGATTGATGTCTGGCGATTGGGGTGGAAGCTTAATAATTTTTAGTATGTTGTATACTAACCATTCCTGAACAATTTTCGCCGAGTGTTTAGGATCATTGTCTTGGTAGAATGAATAAATTCGAGGCATGTTTAGTTTTTAGCACTTTGTTTCAGATTGTTTTTTAAAATATTCAAATAAATCATTTTATCCATGATCCCTGGAATGATCACTAAGTTTCCTACTCCATTAGCTGACATACAGCCCAATACCATGCAGGAACCACCTCCATGCTTTACTGATGCTCGCAGATTCTTGGGGTTTAAAGCTTCTCCTCTTTTTCGCCACACCAACTGTCGACCATCTGAACCAAATATATTGAATTTGCTTTATCACAAAGTAAGACACTATTCCAAAAATCTAGTGGTCTATTTATATATTGTTTTGCGAACTATAGACGTTTCTGTTTATTTTTTTCATTAATAAAAGGTTTCTTTCTAGCCACTCTTGAACCGTATCCACCTTTTTTTATTATCCTTCGTACAGTATCGGGGCTTACTTTTTTTGTAAACATTTCTTCAACCCTTGCAGCTAAATGTGTAGCACTTATTCTTGGATTCAGTTGGACCTCTCGTACAATTTTCCTCTCTTCTCTAACAGTCATCTTTCTTGGTCGTCCGGTTCGTTTTCGATTAACAACGGAGTTTTCATTTTTAAACTTTTTGACAATGCTTTGAATAGTTGCAAAACTCCTATTAACTATTTTCCCTATTTCTCGATATGGTTTATTTTGTTTATGTAACCTGATTATTATTTCTCTCTCAGCAATTGTCGTTTCTCCCAATTTTCGACCCATTACGTCTTGAAACAATTGTTTTTTAGTTTAATTTCTCATTTACTACTCACATTCACTTGCTATTACTAGCTGGTATAATTTAGAAATGAATATCCGTAGATACGATCGACTTCCTTGCAGGTTTAGACCTGTTTTTGTGTGCCGACACAAATGTATGAATACAGTTATATGATCATTTCCAATGTAAAGGTAATAACACATGTCCCACGTGTTGTCAACAAAAACAATAACATGCTCCAGATTTTTCAAACTCAGCACCTTTTTATTATAAAAGCTCAGGACAATTAGTAGTAGATAGTCATATTTTAATCGTCCTCTATGAGATAGTGTAAACGTGTACGAATTAATAAATACTTGTATTTCGTTTAGTTCTTTTTTAAAAAGTAAATTCCAAAAGGACCTAACGTAACTATACTTTTGCGGTCTAATTTTATGACATGTTTGTAAACATTTTGCTACAGTACTTATAAACAATATGATTTAGTAAAGAAAATTATTATAGATTAGTTGTTTATATGTTGCCGTTTAATATTTACAAAATTAATTAAATAATGTTACAATGTATTAGTCATATTGTTATTTCATTTTATTTAACAGCGTTGCAGGTGTATTAATACTTTTGCTGGCCACTGTATGTATATTGTGGATGGATGTGTTGCTCTAGGCAAATCATCATTGTTAATCACAGAAATTCGCTATTCCCATTTAAAAAGAATATGTCCAGTCAAAAAGGCCAAAATAAGTATTTCGGCAAACGGGGATTAATAGGAATTAATTTAATATTGCATTTGTAGATCCGATTTTTTAATTATTAAAACAAAATTTACTATTGCCAATCTCATAATTGTTGTTTTTTTTTTAACTTTTAGTACTTATTCATCAAAACATTTCGATGTGTTATAATCAATGTTTAAAATTACAAAAATGACGCTCATGACAAAAAAAGAGTGTCAAAATTGTCAAGTTCAACCAGAATTAAGTTCTAGACTTGTGTTGTTGAAATTAATTAACTTAAAAAAATGAAATTATTAATTTAATTTTTTCCAATGTTTCAATCAATATTTTAATTTTTCTATGTATTTTGCTAGTTCCCCTGTTAATTGTCTTCTTTATTGTGGTGTCATTTCGTAACATTTAAGTAATGGAAAATTATTCCTACTTCTAATTCTCTAGTGAAATATTTTTTAACTTTCTCGACGATTTTTTTAGATTTCAACAATAACGAAGAGTGATTCTTCATTGCTACTGAATTTAGATAGAGACGCCGAAATTTACGAAAGGAACCAGACATATGAAGCTAGTGGTGCACTGAAGTTCAGCACACATGGGATCGTTTTTCAGTTACAGTTATTAACGTTGTTTCTCCTAAAGGCAATGAAAAATTACAACGATGTATCTTTAGGTACGGAAATTGAGTCTGCTGGAAAATTTGACGATGTTACCTTAAGATACCGAAAGAACTCGTCAAAAAATATATATTGGAGATTCCTCCAGGCAAAGCATTTACGAAATGCAAAAATTGGGGTAGACGATTTGTTTACTACCGTTAACGCTAATAATAGTAATGCAAGACATAATGACAACAGCTACAACAACAAAACTACGCAAGAAAACAAAAACATTAACATGACACACAATAATAGTGGTGACAAATCAGTAAAGAAAAACATTAATAGTGACAACGACGCAAATAAAAATGACAATAAGAACAAAAAAAAGAAACGTGAGAATTTCGCACTTCTTAAATATTTTGATTCTTTTTGTATGACATTACAAAAATCGTGTTATAAAGATGTTGAATTGGAAGAGTTCACCATTTGCACCAACGCGGACTTTAGTGATAAGTCAGTTAGCGAAACTTACTTTGAGGAAGATGAAGCTTTTAAAAATGATGTTATTTTGTATTTAGGAAAAGAAGAAAGTCAGAAATTTAAATTGAACGATAACAGTAAAGAGAGAATTCAAAAAGAGGTTGATATAGTAAAATCAAAATATTCCCATTATTTACCAGCATTTATTAAAAAATTTAGATTAGTTGTAAAGTATCCTGATCAGCGAAATATGAACCGCGTTAATATCGACGAATTACGAAAATACTTTAGTTTATTGGACTCTGAATTAGCTTTTTACTCTTTGAAAAATTACATGCTAAATTGGTTTATGGACATCAACGCTAATAAAAGTAAATTCTTGCGTGGTGAAGATGGAGCAGCGTTTCTGAAAATAATTAAAACTAACATTAGAAACTTTACAACAGGATGGGAGTCAAAAAAATACATAGACGAACTTAGGGAATTCGATATTCAGTTCACTGATATGTCACTGTCGAAGTTTTTAACTGAAAACATACAGCAAGAAGAAACCTCGCAACTAATATGCGTACTTACGAAGTCCCCGTTATTGACTTCCATTCATGTAAATCAGTACATTCAAAGCAATAAAAACTATAAAACTCAAGACAGTACAATATTTTTACCGTTTTCGAAAGTTCTTCAATCTGAAGAGCTTTGTGACGTAGTTCTTAATTCATTTGACACTGAGGGTATTTTTAATTTAATAATTTTGAATTGCGAATTGCCAAATGAATTCGACACAGATGCAATAATTAAAATTTGTAAAAAACTCTCAAGGAATTTAAAACACTCTAAAGATTTGAAGTTAGAGGTTTCAAAGAAAATTGTTCTTATTGGTGTAAACGAAAATCAAATTATAAACGAGTTTCGTAAACAGTTAAAAAATAGTGAAATAAAAATTGAAGAAATTGATGATAAAACTTCTTTTGCCCATCTTAGCAAAGAATCAAAAGACAGATTATTACAGAAAAACGTTTATTTTAACGGTGGTAGGATCTCTTTTTGTAAATTAGTTTCTATTGAATGCGCTTGTTTTGTATTTATTGCAATAGCAATATATTTGTATTTTCATTAGCTAATTAATCAATAGTGGCTAATACTTCTTGTGCAGGTGTGCCTGACTGGGTATATTGATATGGTAACGCCACATCTCAGTGTAAGCAATCTGACGTTAAATGCAATATGCTGATTATGTATATTAAGAAAAGAGCACCGGACTGATTTTTAATCCGAGTCAATAGAAGATCAAGAATTACGCTGAGAGGGCGACGTGGCCGAGAGTCCACGGAAAGTTTACATAAAATAAAGTTATTCTCATAGTACTTACATGCCCGCAGTTTTAATTTTATTTTCATAATTACTCAAAGTAATTAACATGGTCCTTCGAGCCGGATTTCCCGAATTTGGTTATCAGTTTAACGATTGAAGTGAAAGTTTGGAAAAAGTGAATAAGTTTCTGTAGTAAGTCACAGCGGCCAAATGTGAAGTACGTGTTGGGAAAATACCCAACATCTTCACCCAGTAATAAATTTCTTTTTTTGCCAACGTAAACCCTTCTTAATCACTCTTAAGAGCAGTGTTCACATTATCCAAATGTATACACATTCCACACTCTTCTCACGCTCATAACTCTTCTCACCTATCATTTTTCTCACACCTTCATGGCACCGTATTGATAAGCAATCCTTATTCCCCTGCACTAATAATTCACACTAATTGATATGACTATGAGGTGGTAAAAATATATATGGATAAGATGAGATTCACATTCGGTGGGAAAATTAAGTTTTTAAATCGGTCTCATATAGTCTCACATAGTCTTTCACACAACACACAACGCCTCTTTAACACCTCTCCAATTCTCTTTTTGTACTCCTACAGCCTTGGTAGGATCCCAATACTGCTCTCAGTTCACACATAACATTTGCCCTGTTCCAAAAAATTCCCGATCGTTAAAAGTTCTTGATAATTGGTGGTTGTTTGTGGTTCTCTAGTTTACCCTAATTTTATATTTTGTTATGACCTTTGTCACTTGTGCAGTAGTGTTGGATATTTAGTTAAATAAATATAAGTGTTGTTATCAAGTGTATTTGTTCTGTATTGATTTAGCGCCAAAGAAGCTGTGGTCCTTCGAACAAAAATAAAATCTACACAAAAGAGATACAGTTCTCCTCAGCACTGCCAACCAACTGTGCCCCCCTTGTGTCTGGGGTGAGACAGCAAGCAAAACGCAAACTTGCCCCGTTCAGTACGGGTGTCTACAAGTAAAACTACCCATGTTCCAGTGTACATGGTTCAGCACCGGCTTTGGCATCGTCCTAGTTCAAATGAGAAGACAAGTTTAAAGCTCTTGAGTGAGTAATTCTCTCCTTTTTTTACTATTTACTTCTAAACATTTATTCCCATATTTGTGTATGTAAGATTTCGGTATGGTTATAAGAAAATAAAATAAGGCAAGTTTTGAGGTACTCCTTTACTTGTCAAGAACCTAGGCCAGAATGCTCCCCGATACACATGTCTTATTCACCCCCGAGCGCCTCCCTCTCTTTTTAAGAGCATTGATAAGCCACATTCCAGGCTTTTTTCCACGATTCCCTGACCAATCATCAATTTTTCTCTCACCTACGTTAAGGAATTCATAAACAACCCTCTATCGTTTTCTCACGGTATTACCTGATAATCTTAACATAAGCAAGGAATGCTCACATACATTAACTTATATATATATATATATATATATGTATATATATAATGATTAGGACTCCAAATCAGGCCAAGTATTTTTTTGAATAATTTTCACTGAATTCAATTATCTTTAATAAAGGATCATTATTAGGGATGCCGGCTAAAATACTAGGATTATTGGAACGAAATGTTCGCAAAACAAAACAACCTTGTTGGAAGGTTTTAAAAATTAGCTCACATATTCGTTTTGCATTTTCAACCGTATCGGCTCCTGTGAGCAAGTCATCTACGTAAAAATACGTTTTAATAATCTCGGCTATGTCGGGATAAGTATTTTCAATGTCAAGAGCCAGTTGAAACAAACATTGAATCGCGAGAAAAGATGCCGATGTACTGCCATACGTTACTGTATTTAATTCGTAACAATTTAGTGGGTCCTCAGGATTGAATCTTCACAAAATACGTTGCAACGACCTATCATCTGGGGAAACCCACATGGACCTATACATTTTTGCGCAATCGGCAGAAATGACGAACCTATGCTGTCGAAATCGAATTAAGATTGAAAATAAATTCTGCTGTATCGTAGGTCCGGCCATTTGAATATTATTCAGGGAGAACCCTGTGCTACTTGGCAGCGACGCATCAAAAACAACACGCAGATTAGTAGTAGCGGCATCTTCTCGGTATACCCCACGATGACACATAAAATAATCACCTTCATTCAAATTTTAAAATGTCATACAACTGGCTACAGAGTTGCCAAAAGCTGACATGTAATTTTATGATTCTTTAAAAACTGATTCTGTTGTTTTGAAAATTTCAGACGTATCAAGCACGGATGAAAAAGAAAACTGCTCTAATTGGTTAGACTATGTTGTATTATGTTTTTATTTTGATATTCTTTCTTTGAAAGGTTAAAACTTAAGTTGTTTTGAAAGTTTTAAACTGCCTCATCTCGTTCTTGCACCAATTACATTTTTTTTAATTCCTGTATCTTTTCATGATAAATTAGCCGAACTTCTATTTCTATGCAAAAACAAGATGTACTCTACAGGAAAAACAAAAATATATATATATTTGTTTTATTTTTTGATTCTCCTGAAAAATTTTAAAATAGTGACTCATCCCCTTTTTGTATCAAGGTCCTCAATTATCTCTAAAATCATTCCATTCTACTGAAGGTGTAAGAAAACAGAACGAAGATCTTTTTTCTGCCTAAATGAAAACTATTATTTTGTTCCTTTTTTATGCTTCCCAGTATATTCTTAACGTCTATGCATATACAGTTACTGTCAGTTCACGTAGATGATGGTATAGCTATTATTGAGCCATTGTCTGATGAATTTTAAATTAGACGTCAAAATGTAATCATAAGATCAAAGCAATTTGATGCTACTGAATAAACTATTTAACAAAAATGAAAGAAGTGAGTTATATCGACCAAGGGGCACACTATGACGCGAGTAATCAAGGTGGCCCGCTCCACAAAACCATAGCAATACGGAGAATTCGGTACGCATTTATAGTTCTAGACGTGAAAAACAACTTCAACAGCGTATCGTAATCAAGTCTAATATAAAAACTCGAAGAAATATAGATATCGAATTACCTGAAAAATAAAATAATCGACTACTTCAAAAACAGTTTTGGATGACACGAAATCCAATATGGCGAGGAGTATCAGCAGGGTTCGGTACTCCGCCTTCTTTTGCGGAGCATATATTGTAAGCTCTCATCTGAGAGGTGGGTAAATTTGAAACAGTCACGCTCATTGGGAATGCGAACGACATTGCTTCGGTCGTCTGCGGAGAAAATATGATAGAATTAATGGATGAAGCGAATAGAAGCGACGCGAATGCAGTCATTCGCAGATGCGAACAATTGCTAATGAACCATCCGCTAAAACTAACCCCAGTGAAAACTGAAGCGGTTATCCTGAACCGGAAGAGAGACAGGAGAGAAATATCTTCCTGATCAGTGACATCATGATTAAATTCTAGTAGATATTTGAGGGTACCGTTTGGATCAAATTTGTCTCAATCGCAGCACATGGAGGACATCAGAAAAAAAAGTTTATGTAAATTAGAGCAACTCCAAAAGATTATACCGACGGTAGATGGATCATTCATCTAAAAGCGATAATTGCTTTACGTGGTGATAGAGTCGTTGCTCCTTCATACCGCTCAGCTTAGCACACTTTGATGAATAATTCAAGTGCTTAGCGGTCACGGAAGCTTTAGTATTTTCACGCATTGAATCAGGAAAATAGGGTCGGAACACAAGACGTACAGTGTCGTCAATTCCACAGAAGACTGCATATTCCAATACCGAAATTTCGAAATTAAAAAACAAGCTGCGCGAATGCACGAACGCGTTAACTTCGGAATTCGCAATGGAAGCAATAATGGAAAGCAAATCAAAATGGGACCGATGTAGCAATGCCATTTCTTCAATGGTCAAAGAAAAGATAGAACGTAGCATTCAAAATACAGAATCCTAAAGAACCAAAATAATAATAATAATAACAATTGATTTAAAAAATAATGAAAGTACCAAAGAATGATACATGTTAAAAAAAACACCGAACTCCTCGTCTCCGACGCTATATCTCCCAGGGATAGTGCTGGATCGGCATAGATTTGTATGGAATCCCAACGTTTTTTATGAGTAAACTACCCAGCCGCCAAAACAACAGACCGGCTGTCTTTTTGAAGATTTTCCTGGTAAACAAAAGACAATTAAACAAACGATTTTCATAACAGTATAAATAAAATTTCCAGTAGTTTGAGAAAAAAATGTTAAAGACAACAGTGTATGCAAGTTATAGAAAACACATTTCATCTTAAATTTTTGTAATTCTAGGAAAAATTTGTTAAACGAGACAACACTATACTCAACTGAATCTGGTGGAATTATAGACGTTTCGAGAAATTGCACGGTTTTTAATGAAATTTTGAAATTTATGTATTTTTTTAATTTCATAAATTTTTGGAATTTACTCTATGTTTGAAATTTTATCGATTGTTATAAAAAATTTCGATTTTTTCACGTTTTTTCTAAATTCACGATTTTTCTGAAATTTCTAGACATATTTTGCCTCTTTCACGTTTTTCCTGAATTTTTAATTTTATTAATCATTCTCGAAATACATATTTTGTTTTTTGGAAGTTTTTAAGGTTTTTAACTCTAAATTTCCGTCGAAAGCCTTCATTTTTGTCACGTTTTTTTTTCATATTTTCGTCGAAAATATCTAATTTTTCGATATACTTTCAAGATTTCCTTCGAAGCTCTCAATTTTTTTACATTTCTTCCACACTTTTGTCGAAACTCACGAATTTTTTCAGATTTTTAAAAATTTCTGTCCAAACCTTCGTCCTTTTTATCGTTTTCTGGATGTTTCGTTTCGAAGCTTCTGCACTTATTTTAGATGTTTTCGAAATTTACGATTTCATTGAAATTTCTAGAAACTTGATTTTTAAAAAATTTTTAGAGCAAGAACTGTTTGTCAACTGGAGGACGTAGTAGAAGACCAGCTGTGGAGTGTTAGAGTTAAAGCGGCTGCCAGATATTTAACCTCTCCACCCTCGTCCAGCAAGGGCGACGTCCACTTCGGAGCCCATCTACAGAGTGGTCAAACCAAAACGAACGGATTCTAAATTCCTGTCAAAATTTTACTTTCGTACTCAATGTGTAAAAAAACTCAGGAAATTTTATTGCCAAAAGGACCAAATCGAAAACATATTACATTTTAAAAATAATCTCATTTAAATGACGACCCTAGGCTGCAATGCATTCTTCCAGGCGGTCGTTGAAATTTCTCATTACTCTTTGCACCATATCCTCTGGGATCGCCGTGATTTCATTTCTGTTGGCTTTTTTTAATTCTTAGATAGTTCTTGGTTGGTGACATACACTTTAGACTTCATGTAGCTCCAAAGAAAGAAATTACAGGGGGTCAAATCGGGGGAACGCGGAGGCCAAGGAACATCACCATTTCGGGAAATCACGTGTCGAAGGAAAGCCGCTCTTAGAAAATCCATAGAAATCCTTACCGTGTGAGCTGTAGCTCCGTCTTGTTGAAACTAGATGCATTTGATATCAATTTCATTTTCTTCAAGATGAGGGATTAAAAATTCTTAAAGCATATAGCGGTACCGGGCCGAGTTCATCGTCACTGTCTGCTCCCTCTCATTTTCGAAAAAGTAGGATTTCTATGGATTTCCCAAGAGCGGCCTAATGCATAGAATATCGTATAATACTATTTTAAATAGGATGAGACTGAAGGGGTTTCTTTGTTTACCACGCCTCTGGATCTTAATCTCCCTACTTGCAATTTTTCCCACTTTTATTAAGGTTTCGTCCCTGCTGTAAGACATTTGCACGTATGGTACGAAATATTGGGAAAGCTTCATTCTCTTCATTATGCCTTACATTGCTTCCTGCTTTGCAATTTGTAATCAGTAATCGGTTAATAATTAGTAAAATTTCTTCTATCTCCGTCTTTATGACTTAATATGATTGTCGAAAATTTCCATATATCGTTCAAACTGTTTCGATACTAAGCCACGTTGAACAGCCCTGCTAACTTTTAGAGTAGCTGATTTACGGTCAGGATGTAAGTAATCATGTCTGATACCGACGCGGCTACTAACTATCCATTTTGCTTAAAAATTCGATATTCAGACAGATACCCCTCTAAAGTTCTTGGACTTAGCGTAATTTAGGAAACATCTCGAGAGGTTCTAAATACTCCCAAACAGTAGTGAAGATGCGAGGGAAGTGCCTCTTGAGTGTAAGAGTTCTTGATCCTTTTTAAAGTAAAAAAAATACATATTTTAAATCTCAATGAGGAGGTTTGATAAGCACTTTAAAATAGATTTTTATAAAGATTCACAGACCATTATTGGGTGATTTCACACTAGTTTCACCGTTCATATTGGAGTATAATAATGATCCATATATGTATGTATGCAAGCGACGTATAAAAGAGTTGTTAAATGTTACGTCGATGTACAACTGTACCTTTCAAAAAAGCGATGCTAAAAAATCATATTTTTTATTTGTTTAGAAGCAATTTAGGAATCTCTTTTCTTTAAAGATATATTATGTAGATATTATGATATATATGTCGGAGATTTATTAGTTTTTAAGATGTGTAAAAGTAACATTAGGATAGACAATAAGATGAAGAGCAGGCTGACAGGGCCATCTGAAGACAAAGCACTGTCGAACGAGGTCACTATTGCCACGGCGCGCTTAAGTGGCCATGTGTGCTAATTATTTGGGTGACACTAAACTATTGGTTCCTTTGTAATAGGGACTAGCAGGCACTTTTCCCACGATTCTGAAGGACTCACCAGAACTGGGAAAGTTAAGAGAAGAGGGACAAAGAACGGGCAGTTAATAGATTGATGGGAAGAAGAGCGGTCGTGGAATAGTGAACTGGTTTGTCTGTCTCTTTTATCTTTCTTTTTCTGTTAATAAAAAGAAGCAATCTACAAAATACAAAAAAATGGAGAATACTTCTCAAGTTACTCCGACATATATTATGATGATTAGATAATACCTATGCAGTGAGATTAACTGGAATCATTTTCAAATTATAATTTTTCAAGCAATTATTAGATAACTTATCGCACATCTTATCTTACCACTACATATAGGGACAAAAATTGTTCACGTGGGTATTATTACAATTTAATGGGGAAGAAAGTCGGTTTAGACCCTTAATGGTACCCACAATGACAATTTCTTTTGATTTTGTAGACATATTAGGAGGCTATAAAAAAAGATAAGTTATTGTAATGAGTTTCAGGGATATCTTCTCCTTCCATATACAGGGTGTCCAGAGAGATCATGTCATAAAGTCTAACAGCTAACCTGAACTAACAGTTATAGCGAAGCGACAACAATGCAAATACTTTATATAAAAAAGATTCCTAGCAGCCTTCGCTACCAAGTTATTCGCTTTCAAAGTAAGAAGTTAAAAAAAGTATTTTTGTTATAACTTTCAAAAATTATCATGGGAACAATGAAAGTTGGGTGGTTTAAATAACTCATAGTCGTGGTTATTTCCCTATGTAAACAGATGATTCATATGTCTCCCTTATACAGGGGAAGTTAAAATTTCTCATTTAAATTCATTTATTTTTTAGTGAATTAATGAAATCAGTATTTTCTTTTACAGCTTAATTTTTCCATAAGTTTGCAACTTGCTTTAATCTTAAATTATACTTGTTCATATTTTCAAGATGTACTCGAACTAAAATTCAGCAATAAAAACTCCTTAGGTAGCCGCAGAGGTGACTCTTCATTAAATTTTTTAATGAATTCTCTAAATTGGCACAACAATTAAATTCCTCATTGTCCTAAAATATTCGCGGGATTTCTTAAATATCTAGTAATTTATTTGGGTAATAACAAATAACTGATATTTATGGGTTTATTCTTATTCAAAGTCGCTAAATTCTTTGTAGATGTATTTCCAACATTTGGTGTAAAGTCTTATGCGTGTTTATTAAGGACTTTAGGTTATTGTTTTTGGTGTAGCTTGCTTAGTTAATTTATTTCTACTCTCATCCCTTAAATTACGCTCATGTATATACTTATTTAGACGATTCCATCTAGGTGCCAGATAACCGTACTCCTTAGGCCATATCGAAGGGCTCTTTATAGCTGGAAAATATGCTACTTGTGAAAAGAAGCTTTTTAAATTGGACTATTGCCGCGATTTGCAATTCGGCGGGTCTGCAATGCTTCAATAAATGCAGACTTGTATAGGTATTCACCCGGTGGCTGCAATTTATGACATCAGGCACAGCCATAACCCGTAAGGACTCCTGGTAGTAGTGCGCCCCTCGTTGGAGCTCCTCAGGCTTAGTACTTAAGGGATGATCGCAGTAATTTTGCTCTCTTTGACCAGTGCTCGTTCTAGACATGTGATCGTAAACATAGTCTGTAATCTTCCCAACTAAGCAAACTCCCACTTCATACTTAGACCAATATTTTGTCATTATTTAAATAAGTGAAAATTAATACAGTCCACTTTCATAAACCAAATTGTTGTTTTCGTGGTTTCATTTATCGAAGGAACCTCAACAATAATCCTAATATACTTCAGGATATTTTTGATGGAATATTTCAATAGCATTACCATAAGAAAAATCACCAATGCCGTAGCACTTAACCAAATAAATTTAATGATTTAAACTCAGCATTTGTGCATTCAATTGAAGAAGTGTAAGTGCAGCTTATTTTTTGAAATGATGACATTTATGTTTAAAATACCTGTTGAAACCTGCTTATCAGTTATTTACAAGTACTTTCCTGCCTATGTAATAGCAGTATCTTATTTCTTCAGTTAGCTTAAGAGTTATTTATCAATTTCAAAATAAAAACAATTGAAATTTTGGATTTTGATTATTAAAGTAATTCTAAGCAACATCTTCAAGTAACATTTTGCTTAAAAGTAAGAAATATAGTTAGCTTATTCTTAAGTCAAAATCATGTTTTGAAATATTCTAAGCTCTCCGTATAAGAAAATTATTTGTTCTCAGTATGAAAGATGTTTTTATAATAAACAAAAATTTTTATGAAGAGTGACTGTTATTAGGGACACGGTAACATCTGGGCAGAAAGAACAAGAGAACAAGTACATAACTATGAATTCTTGGAAGACTCGACCTCGGCAAATACCATAACACTATAAAATAGGAAACGAGACAGTGTTGTATGAGAAGAGTGGCAAAGAATACATGCTATCTTTATAAGACCCTAGTTTTACTTAAACTGTTGTGAAATAAGTTTAGCACTTGGAAAAAAAGTCTTACAAGTAACGGACTGGTCGACCAATACTGCCGAAGTTTTCTGTTTCTTAACAATGCTTTGTAAAATTATGGGACCAAAAAAACCCGAATTTTCTTATTTGTAACAGGAAACTCACTTTTTTTTCTTTATTTTTGAACAGCATACCTATTTGTTTCTTGAACAATATGGCTTATAAAGGTATCGTTTCTATAAGCTTCAAAAAATTGCAAAATATCCCAAGTAGTAGTTTGGAAATTTATGCCGGCAGTTGCAGTAAATGGAAAATGTGAGGGTGCAGCAGTGTTGGGCTGCAACTCACACCAACTACGAGCATTGTAGCGATTTAGGAGGTCATCACAACTGAATGTTTCTGAATCTGAGGAAAACTCCATACTGGTATCAAATCCACTTTTCTATAGATTTGCTTCTACATCACAATCTTCTGAATATAATACATATTCGTCACTGCTTATGTTTTCATTGGAAAGTTTGTAAAAATTATATTGAGATTCGCATAAAACACAAATATCATAAACACCTAATAAAAAAAAACTGCCTGCAGCAGCGCTCTGATAATTGCAATAGGGAGGGAAGTAATACATGTAGCATGGAACGAGTTTAAACGGACAGGGTCTATTTAATCATATAAAATTTTCGAACCCTAGTTATCTCGGATAGGCAAAAATTGAAATGGCGATTCAATCCGAGTTATCTCGAGTGAGTACGTTAAGCGGTTAATAAAGTGTTATACTTTTGACTCACGTATAATTATTCCAACCTGGCATACTACAAAGAAGTTTGCAACCTTTTTTGTTTAAATAAAATTAATTTCAAAAATTTTACGTAAAAACTTATTGAGGATAAATATATTTTCCTCTATTTCGGAGTTGTACGACAAACAGACGATAAAGTAATTTTGACAGAGAAAAAAACGTTAAATTAATAACAGTTAAGAAAATTGACCTTTCCATTTAGATAATTAATTTTTGAGTGTTAAAACATATAAAACTTTAAACCAAATGTTAGAAATACAAAGATATTAGTTACCTTGAATAAGAATTCACTCATAAAGAGTCGCCACTTATTCGTTATTACCCACATGAATAATCCGATTTAAGAAACCCCACAAACATTTTAGGATAATCAGGAATTTAATTGTCACAAGTATCAATTTGGACAATTCATTAAATATTTTATGGAGAGCCACGTCTATTGGTCCTTCAGATGCATTTACCGATGGAGGTTAGTTCAAGTATATCGCGAAAATCACAAATAGTAAGTGAAGTATGATTGATTTTGGTTACTTCTGTATAAGTTGACTTTCATTATGCATTCACGGGACATTTGAAACATGTGAGGTATATATTTAGAAGTGAAACCTTCAGTTTTAAGCGTAGGAATTATTATGAAGCCACTTGAAATATGACCGTTTAAATTTAAAAAAATTACCTTATGCCATTTGGCATAAAAAACAACATTCTTTTAAAAAATAATTGTAAATTTATCCCGAAAGGGAGACTATTTGAAATAATATTAGAATCTAAGAACTTTTAATCATTTAAAACTTGACAAAATACCATTTTACTATTTTTGTCCGTCAATGTTTTCATAAAAAATGTTCAATAAAATTCTTCGAATAGGCAGTTAATATATAAAAAATGCATCAATCATCAACACAACTTAAATTGCTCTGGAAGAAATATAATATTTCACACCTAATAAAGGTTTACGGCAAAAAGTCTGAAGAAATTCAAGTAAGTTGCTAAAAGTCTTTATACAGTAGATTTTAAAATGGTGGATAGATAGTTGAAAGATATTTCAATTTTGTCCAGATTGTATTTACTTGGTCACTACTTCGCGACAATTATCGGTCATGGTGTCTTCAATTTTGAAACAATAGAGCAATGCCTCGTTGCCAGTTCTTGGATAGTTTACTACAGGTTACTACATTTCCTTGGTAATTTCTTTTTTAAGTTTCCTTGTTTTTAATATTCGGAGGTTGGAAGCATCCGTCTTTTGTTAGATTGTTAGGACTTGCGACGTATTGTTTTATCACGGATTATGGTTGGGTTATTTATTAGTTTAAATGTTCAAAGTTAGTTTAAGAAACTGATGTTACGCCCATGGACAACCCCAGCCATTGGGTAATACTGTTGGAATTCCCAGCGCTTAACACCCATCTTCGGCTGAGGGAAGTTCTTTTATGATTGGGATTTCCAGCACTATTCTTTGTCGGACTAACATTGCGAATTTAAATTAAAGGTACCGCCAAACGAATACAATGGCTGGGCTCCAATAAAAGCCCAGCGATCGTGCCTCTAAGTGCTACGCTTTAACGTAACAAGGTAGCCTAGAAGCCGCTAGTGGGGCCCTATCGGGGGTACGTCTATGGGCGTTACACCTCCGTATCAATACTTAAGGAGGGTGCGAAACGGAAGAATCTCTCTTTTCTCGCCACTTCATCACGAACTCGTACGCGTTAAACTCTCGTCAACATTCTTTAAATAACGCATTTCTCGATATTGTATAGTTGTTAATGTTACCAATAAACCTTTGTTAAGTTAAGGTTTAGTTTCTTTTATACGCGAAAACAGTGTCTCTGAGACTGCGAACTCAGGGTGGTCCTTCATAATCGATCAATCCAGTCCACGATCTACGTAGTTCACGGTTATCGTATCGAAAAGGGTGAATCGACCCAACCACGTACACGCGCCAAATTTTGGACCTAACATAGATGTTAAATAAATCAGTCAATGAAAATAACTAAAATATAAATTTATTAACGTATAAAATTCAAAACATAAAATACACTGTCATTCATTATTTAAAAAAATCATGAGCATGTTCAGATTCTTTTACTTTGACAGCCGCATAACATTTTGAGCAAGATGTATGTTATGTAGCTTAGTAAACCACTTAAGAAAAGTGATTTTCGAAGTAAAAGTTTTGAATTAAGAATATGATCAAATCTGAAATAGTTATAATGGTGTTCTAATACTACGACTATAATGTTAAAACATTTTAATCTTCAAAGTATGTCTGCATGGGGGAGCGAACAAATTACACGACGTTGCACCGAACTATTACTGCGACATTATAAATTAAAATTGAAAACAAATAGCTTAATTAAAGGAGCTGAAGTTGTTTGTAACTTGAATAATGAAATTAGTACTCTATTAACGTTTTGATCCAATAGGACATAAAGGTTGATGAAGACTGTCACATCGAATTATTAATAATTTATCTCAAAAATAAAAACTTTTCAATTCCACTCATATTTCTAATATGTAGGTACATATACTGTTTTCACAATAATGCATGTGGGAAACTTTATAATTATCGGGATTAATTTGTTTTAGGTCAGTTTCATATTATACTCGCTAAACTGCAGAAATACTCAGAAATGAATACTGTATTGATTAGCTTCTTGCTGTCTGTCTTATTTGTGATAAAGTTGCCATCAATTATACTGTTTATTTAGACCGCAGTGAGATAATAAGAACTTCAAATGAATCATAATTTCTGCGAGAAATACTAATTTTGTAGTGGATTTTAGTAAAAAGTGATTTTGGTAAAAGTCGCTCGAATTTGCAGAGACAAATTCCGTGTGAGTTTTTAGGACAAGGAACTTAAAACTTTAAGTGTAACATGTCAAATTGATTTAACATGTTCTCCATTTTCTAAAATGAACTCGAGGAGAAGGATCGACAAACATAAAAAGGAAAATAATTTCAATTTCTTTATGTGTGTTCAATATGTTCAATATACTATATGCAAAATGACTACGACAGAAGAATTCAATTCTGGGAACAAATTCGGACTTTTGTTACAAGTCTCGAGCAATTAGCTTCCAAACTCTCTAACTGTTTACGTTTGCTTCTGAGAGCTGGCATGGCTGTTTTGTTTTGTTTATAATTTAAATATTCTATTGTATCCCGAAGTCCCCTGTCCAGTACAAAAATATCCTTTGCTTCTGGTAAATCGGATAATCCCATATTATCAGTTTCCAGAATTGTTCTTAAAATTCGCGCATTATTTTCATTTGCGCCAAACAGCCCGAGCATACGACAACAAAACTACTAACAGTACATATCGTAAATGGTTTACATAAAGATACTTACTTTTGGCCGGAAAACGATTTCTTTTGATATTCATTGTTTGTGCTTTTCTGATTCCGGGCATAAATGCCATCACATATCAGAATTAAATCCTCATTATCAACTTTAAGTAATGTTCGATCAATTGGGCTCGTTTCATGTATAATTCTTTTCTTAGTCATATTTTGACATCTAAAGTACTTAGCTAGAATATCTTAGACAAAAGCACTTCTTACCGATTTAAGATACTCGAAAACCACCCCTTTATTGGGTAAATGGAGCATGGAAGCAATTAGTTCATGTGAATTACTGGTTTTAAGTTTAAATAAAATTGTAACGATGGCCTGTGTGATGATTTTGTTACAAGAATTTCTAAGAGACGTCAACATTTTTTTTAATTGCAATAAATTCTCCCAAAACAAGCTTGTGAAAAGTCTTAATTGTATTTCGGGCATAGAAAAATCTGGGACTTGATCAAACAGACTTTTAACATAACCAATCGCTAAGTTTTCCATCATGCGAGAGAGCTCTTTCAATGTGATCTTAGAAATATTTAAATATACCTTGATCTTCATTAAATCTTCCTCAAAAAATGAGTTGAAGATGATGTGATTTCAACAACATCTATCGCTGGCTGGAATAAAAAGTTTTCTCTTCGCGTAACTCTGGCAACGAGCCTTCTCGGGAATTAACATTAAATTGGAAGTTGTATTGCCACCACAAATGATGCAATATTTGTAAGTTGCAATGATGCAATCAATTTCCAGACCAACTAATTCTTCAACCTAATCGATAGATTTTAAATCATATTTAATTTCAGCATCACTTATATCGTCTGTCTCAGGATCATCACTATCTTAGCTGAAATTAATCCGAATCAACTCTTCACGGGATTTTGAGCGATGTCATTTAGAAGTGCAGCGTTTTGCCGAATTGGGAACAGTATTCTTTGCTTTTTATAAAAGCAAATGCGACAATACGGTGCGATTCTGTTGAACTGCACCACAGAATATTTTTGAGTATAAACGGGCGTCTTCAGGCATGTTGATACATTTTGACTTTCCAGGCACGTGAACAAATCAGACACTTAACATTCAACGACGCTGATGTGGAAGGTAACAAATCATTAGATTCCATAATTTGATATAAATAATAATAAATAAAAAAAACTTAAAAAAATTAATCGAAAACTTCTAAATAAATATACACACTACTGGGCACCATTGTTTATTATTATACGTACAGGTATTCTAAAACGATAAGTGACAAAAAAAGAATTTATTGCAATAAATACTGTTTTTTTACATCATGGTTTGCGTATGCTTTGAATCGTTATATCCTAAATACTGAATTCGGTACAAATCTGATTCAGCATGAGTAGATACTTCGAGAGGCCCTTTACACAGTGTGCAAAAATGGTTGGTGTATTAAAACGACCTTAATTTTCTTTTTTTTTTAGATTTCGGCCCTTTACATCAACCAACAAATCTGCAAGAATATTTAAATAAGAAGGTGTTTACTGAAAGACAAACTAGTTTGTTCCACGCTGTGCAATTTACAGTTGCCGAGATATAGCGTTTTTAATATTTTGCACTCAACCCTATCCCATCCTCAAACGGTGAGACTTAAAAAGTTGAAATTATATGTAGTAAGTTCTTTGGGTGATAGGGACTATTAATAAACAATTTAGATCGATCGCTCGTGGGGGCCGAATTAACCTCTTAATCTTACACGGCCTTTGTCTCAAGCACACTAATGAAGAATCGTTTGACTCCACAACTTCTTGTTGCCGAACAATTCCTCTATAAAGTTATTTTCAACATATTTTTCCAGCAAACTCATATTTTTGTTCCTCCTGATCCAAGGTATAATGTAAATGAGTATATTGTTTCCCTGATGATCTCCCCGAGACAGAATGAACTTTAATTCTTCCATGGTCATAATTTCCACGGCCAAATTTAGTATTTTTTCCGCGTCACCAAATCTACATCTAGTATATAAAACTGGATCGCCATTAATATTTATCATGGATAGTAGTTCCTTTACCAAATCGGTTCCATACAATTTCTTCACTTTAATTAAGAATTTCGTTTCACCGTTATGATACGCATCATCATCTTCAAATAAATAATTGACGTCAAATTGAGACACGAGGGACTTCATATTCAATAAAAAGAAGTCTCGGTTTTCAGTTATATATTGCAATAGTATATCCACGATATCGTCATAGAGCATCAGTTCATTGAAAACAGTGTGACCTTCAGAATTTGAAAGAGAAAAAATGTGAAACATAGTGGTAGGTTCAAAGTGATTTAGAAGAGTTTCCAGTAAAATATGTGATGATTCATAGAAATTTTGGTGAAACGGAGTATCGCCATTTGTGTCCCCTTTACAAATTGCTTCCATTCCAGTATTAACGGCAAAACATTCTGTGAATATTAAAAGCAAACTTTCTGTGTCTTTGCCATTCAAAAATTGGCTATGGAACACTGATTTGCCATCGGTAGTACATATTCGGAGGAGTTCTTGCAATGCCGAAATGCTAAAATTCTTAATAAGATATTTTGACAATGATTTTAATGCAGTTGAAGGTTGATCAAAGTAATGCGTGTAACTTAAACTGGATATATTAAAAGACGTATATCTTATCTCGCAAATTGCTGTGTAAAGGAATGATTGATTGTTCGCTCCAACGAGATGTAAAAATGGAGTCAAATCATAAGAAATATCAGCTTCTTGAATTTTAAATCTTACCCAATTGAAAAATTGCTCTATAAATTGAAATCGCCTCCTTGAAACTACAATATGTAGAGGTCTGAAATTATAATGTACACAAATATGCATTAAAGACTCGAGAAAGGATTCAATGTTCGTATTTTGCGTGTAAATCGAATATATGTAGTCCAGACAATTACTTATATTCTGACCTTCATAACATATAAAGCATATGTTTAAAAGTATACATAAGTTATCAACATTTACGTTGAAAATAATTGTTCTATTATGATTTATAGTTTCTTGTACTTCTTTAAAATTTATTTCATTGGAAGTTACTATTTGCGCTAGTACGTCGAAATTTGTTTTGAAAAGTTCTAGATCAGAATATGCTAGCTGTATTATGTATAAAACAACATGTTTATATGAATAATTGACATAAGACAATGACTGCCTTTTAATTTTGTTTAATCGTTTTTTTAGTGCATTACTCTCTAGTAGTACTAGGGAGACATGTTTAAATATATTGTCGTGTCGTCGTTGCATTATGTCCTCTAAAATTTCAAAAGGCTTTATTTCAAATTCTAAATTTAGACTCCTGCAATTATTTACCAAGACACCTTTTTTATCTTTTGCGTTTATGAATGTCAAGATAGTTTCGTGTTCGTCTTTCATCAACATATCATAAAACAATGATTGAATTTTTTCGTGAAAAGAATTTTTCATCAAATATTCGACTACAAAGTACTCAGCAAAACTCAAATGAACAAATTGTATACGACCGTCAACTGATACTGAGACAAATCCAATTCTGGCTATTTCGGCAATTTGTCTCTCATCTAACCCTAATGGCTCCATTACTGCATCAGGAAACAATGTTTCAAATGCTAGATGTGCATGAACTGAATTTAAATAGGCGACATCTCTACGACGTACATCATCAGATGCAGGAACTCCAGGTGCAGAGGATGCTTTTTCATTATAAAATGTATTGAATTTTATTGAAGCAAAAATGTCATATAAGGAAGACATGTTAATCATCAGACTATTATCCACTTTGTGATTGAAGATGACGTTCAGCACCATATTTAAATTCAACGGATTGTCAATGAATTTCGAATTCAAATTTAAGCCAATGTCCAAATCTTGAAGAGGATCTTTCCCAAAAAGAGTGTGGGTGTCTGGCAGACTATCCCAATAACTTATCGTGCCATAATAAAAGTCTATATTGTATTCATGTGGCTTGAATTGTCGAAATTTCTCAAAATATTGTTCTTTTTCTTCGTTACTAAATGCATTTAAGTAAAATGCAGCCACTCTCAAATTATCCTCTAAACTTCGTACTTCATGAATTCTGGTACTTACCCACATTTGCGTCACATTACTTTCCTTAAGTGCCTTCAATAGTATTAAGGTCTTATCTTTGTGCGTAGGACTGATCTCATCAAACCCATCAAATAAGAAAACAACTTTTAGGTTTAGGCTTCCATGTGCATCTTTTCCTCCCTTTAAAACATATTCGAATAATCTTTTCTGTAGTAATTCATCGTCTGTGCCACTGCTAAGTAACATTTTTGTTACAAATTCAATTGCCTGATCTGTATCTTCTTCTGTAAAATTTATGTCTCCCAACGTGAATTTTGCTGCTCCTGGAAGCTGTTTAAAAGATGCAGCATAGTCGTTAAGATTCACTCGTTTCACCCATATTTCGGGATATGCGGATTTTAAGTTTCTGCCAATGTTAGACATGATTGACGATTTTCCCATTCCTGGTTCCGCTGCGATAAGGTTCATTTTGTTTTCCATTGATCTGGGCCACTCTATAATGTCTTTTTCTTTAATTTTAATACTGTTTGTTTCACTATTTATATTGCAGATAAAGCCTTTTATTGGGCCAATAGTTGTAAATTGCTTTAACACTAAATGACCAGCAGTGTTTTCTAGCCAAAACATATTATGGAACTTTGACATATTTTGTTCACTATATCTCCTAAGTAAATCTGAAAAACTTATAGTTTGGTCAATTAATTTGATTCCACTTCCCAGTTGCTCGTAATCAAACAGAGATTTGTTTTCAAAATTGGCACATAATTTTTGTAAGTCATCTGTTGAAGCATTTGATATAACGACACAGTTAGAAGATAAGAAAATATTGTCGCTTAGAATCGCTTTATTTACAATTTGCGGTCTTAATGTGCGGTTAATATAAATCTCTCCTTCCTTTACTGGACTAAAGTCATCCAACTTAATTTCAGTGTTCATAAGTAATTTTACCAAAGTGTTGTGGTCAATTACTGAATTAGCGCATTCAATAGAAACTAATTTACAAAAAGAGATCCTACCACCGTTAAAATAAACGTTTTTCTGTAATAATCTGTCTTTTGATTCTTTGCTAAGATGGGCAAAAGAAGTTTTATCATCAATTTCTTCAATTTTTATTTCACTATTTTTTAACTGTTTACGAAACTCGTTTATAATTTGATTTTCGTTTACACCAATAAGAACAATTTTCTTTGAAACCTCTAACTTCAAATCTTTAGAGTGTTTTAAATTCCTTGAGAGTTTTTTACAAATTTTAATTATTGCATCTGTGTCGAATTCATTTGGCAATTCGCAATTCAAAATTATTAAATTAAAAATACCCTCAGTGTCGAATGAATTAAGAACTACGTCACAAAGCTCTTCAGATTGAAGAACTTTCGAAAACGGTAAAAATATTGTACTGTCTTGAGTTTTATAGTTTTTATTGCTTTGAATGTACTGATTTACATGAATGGAAGTCAATAACGGGGACTTCGTAAATACGCATATTAGTTGCGAGGTTTCTTCTTGCTGTATGTTTTCAGTTAAAAACTTCGACAGTGACATATCAGTGAACTGAATATCGAATTCCCTAAGTTCGTCTATGTATTTTTTTGACTCCCATCCTGTTGTAAAGTTTCTAATGTTAGTTTTAATTATTTTCAGAAACGCTGCTCCATCTTCACCACGCAAGAATTTACTTTTATTAGCGTTGATGTCCATAAACCAATTTAGCATGTAATTTTTCAAAGAGTAAAAAGCTAATTCAGAGTCCAATAAACTAAAGTATTTTCGTAATTCGTCGATATTAACGCGGTTCATATTTCGCTGATCAGGATACTTTACAACTAATCTAAATTTTTTAATAAATGCTGGTAAATAATGGGAATATTTTGATTTTACTATATCAACCTCTTTTTGAATTCTCTCTTTACTGTTATCGTTCAATTTAAATTTCTGACTTTCTTCTTTTCCTAAATACAAAATAACATCATTTTTAAAAGCTTCATCTTCCTCAAAGTAAGTTTCGCTAACTGACTTATCACTAAAGTCCGCGTTGGTGCAAATGGTGAACTCTTCCAATTCAACATCTTTATAACACGATTTTTGTAATGTCATACAAAAAGAATCAAAATATTTAAGAAGTGCGAAATTCTCACGTTTCTTTTTTTTGTTCTTATTGTCATTTTTATTTGCGTCGTTGTCACTATTAATGTTTTTCTTTACTGATTTGTCACCACTATTATTGTGTGTCATGTTAATGTTTTTGTTTTCTTGCGTAGTTTTGTTGTTGTAGCTGTTGTCATTATGTCTTGCATTACTATTATTAGCGTTAACGGTAGTAAACAAATCGTCTACCCCAATTTTTGCATTTCGTAAATGCTTTGCCTGGAGGAATCTCCAATATATATTTTTTGACGAGTTCTTTCGGTATCTTAAGGTAACATCGTCAAATTTTCCAGCAGACTCAATTTCCGTACCTAAAGATACATCCTTGTAATTTTCCATTGCTTTTAGGAGAAACAACGTTAATAACTGTAATTGGAAAACGATCCCATGTGTGCTGAACTTCAGTGCACCACTAGCTTCATATGTCTGGTTCCTTTCGTAAATTTCGGTGTCTCTATCTAAATTCAGCAGCGATGAAGAATCGCTCTCCGTTATTGTCGAAATCTAAAAAAATTGTCGTGAAAGTTAGAAAATACTTTACTAGAGAATTAAAAGTAGGAATAATTTTCCATTACTTAAATGTTACGAAATGACACCACAATAAAGAAGACAATTAACAGGGGAACTAGCAAAATACATAGAAATATTTAATTATTGATTGAAACATTGGAAAAAATTAAATTAATAATTCCATTTTTTTAAGTTAATTAATTTCTACAACACAAGTCTAGAACTTAATTCTGGCTGAACTTGACAATTTTGACACTCTTTTTTTGTCATGAGCGTCATTTCTGTCATTTTAAACATTGACCATAATACATCAAAATTTTTTGTTGAATAAATACTAAAAGTTAAAAAAACAACAATTATGAGATTGGCAATAGCAAATTTTATTTTAATCATTAAAAAAACGGATCTACAAATGCAAGATTGCATGAATCCTTATATATATATATAATCTTCATTTCATCGAAATAGGCTATCGACCATATTGGTCTTTCTGCCCATGAATCCTTATTAATCCCTGTTTGCTGAAATACTTATGTTGGCCTCTTTGACTTGGTATATTCTTTTTAAATGAGAGTAGCGAATTTCTATGATCGACAATGATCATTTGCCTAGAGCAACACATCCACCCACAATATATGTATAAAGAGCTGCGTCAAAAACTAAAAAAGCTACTCTCTCTGTCCCAAATTATGGTACACATTTCTTTAAAATTCTTTGATTATTGAAGTTTAATAAACTTAATAGGTTTTAATCATTCCATCTTGAAAAACAATGCTATACCTAATATTTGAATATTAGGCTGTGCTTAAAAGAAATTTTGACAGTTTGACATAATTATTTTAAAAAAGTGCAAAAGACATAAAATCAAAATCACACCGGTTAAGAAAAAATATGGGAGATATAATAAATCAAAATAGTGGTGTATATGTTAGAAGAGACCAACAAATCATGCAATTGACTTGTGACCAGCGCTTTGGAATTTTACAGTTCTTACTGCAGCATAAAGTAGGGAACTAACTGAGCTGCGGTGTTTGTTCGGACCTTAGCAACGAACTCATCTATTAAGATTTTTTTTCGATTAATTTGTTACCACCGAACCTATAATTTAGTCTGGCAGTGATAAGAGAACCTTTAAGTGCAAGCATTTTGTGTCCGACCGTACGTTTTGAATTTATATTTTATTTAGTCCAGGTAATCACATAAATCTTATATTTCAGCGTGGGAATGTATAATTTTAATTTATGTTTCTGTGTGGAATGTATGTTAGAACTTTAGATGGACTTTGAGAAGTCAGTTAGTTTTGAGACACTACGCAAATGGTCTCGAGCTCATCCATTAACTCAAATTTGATAATTTACTCATTTGTTCATAGTAACTCTTTCTTTAATATTAAGCCGAAGAACACAATAAGTATCAAGTTAAAAGTGAGAGTTATTGTTTCTCGAAAGCAGTTTCTCTGAGACTGTAAACTTCAGAGTCGTCTTTAAGAAAATCCAGTCAACCATCGACTTCACACTAGGGAAATAAAGTTTGATCTTCGAATCGCGGAATACAACTGTTTTTACGAATTTCGAATCAAACAAGCTTCCTCCATTGGACCCAACAGTGTTATTAACGAAGCTGTAACCGAATTCAACGTTACTCGATTAAGTGTGTCCCGTATTTGGCAAAGGGCTAAAGAGCGATATGATAAGGGATCTTTTTGTGCAGATGTTTCGTCTAAAAAAAAAGGAAAATTTGGTCGAAAACGCAAAAATTACTTGGGAAATTAGAACAAGATCCGCATCGAAATATAATCTGTAGTTTATTTTTTTCATCAGACATTCCAAGATCAAGTCTTTTCGCATATTTAAAGAAGGTACATAGTTGAAGCGAATAACATCAACACTGAAACCATTGCTAACAGAACAAAACAAATTTGCTCGAATAAAATTTTGCTTATCGAAGGTGAAGCCAAATAGATTTTTTGAAAATATGTATGACTATGTACATATTCATAAAAAATGGTTTTACCTGACTCAAAGTTAACGATCTTATTATGTCTTACTTGATGAGCAAGAATCTCAGAGATCTTATAAAAGTAAGCGTTTTATTACCAAAGTTATATTTATGGCTAGAGTGGCCAGACCGCGTTTTGATTATTCTAGAAAATACTACTTTAGTGGAAAGGTTGGAATTTGGCACTTTGTTTATCAAGAGCCGGCCAAACGAAACAGCAAGAACCGAAAAAAATTATTGTTAGTAACTGTTACATACTAATAACCATGCTAAAACTCCCCTATCGTAACCTAGACGTTAAGCACTTCTCCACAGCGTTCAGGAATATTCGAGCGCTTTAGTTCTCGACGCATGAGCCTTACATATAAATGCATGCGGGATCGGAAAGCGCACATCAGAGTATGCAGTGTTCATTTAGCCTTTACATATACTGTAAATCGTCCTTGTACAATATACTTGCATTTTAGTGGTCTTTATTATTTCGTTATATCCCACGGATATAACAGTAATCAAACATATTGAATCTATCAACGCCGTTGTATGTAAAAAAAATGATTGTTAAAAATATTTTGCCAGCTATTAGATCTAAGTTTCTAATGGGATATAAGTTAAAACCCGTATTCAACAAGACAACGCTAAACCACATGCATGTGATAATGATGAAGTTCTACTTGCTAAAGTACCAAAAGATGAATGGAACATTCAGTGTCAATCACCGCCACCAAATAGTCCAGACTTAAATGTTTTGGATCTTGGTTTATTCAATTCGATTCAATCGCTTCAGCATCAAAATTTCCCAAAAATTATCGATGAGTTAATTGAATATGTGCAAAATGCTTCCAATGCGTTAAATAAAGATGAATTAGATAATGTTTTCTTGACTCTTCAAAAATGTGTCGAGTCTACTTTGATGGCTAGGGGGGACAATAATTACAAAATTCAACACATGAACAAAGAAAAACTTCGCCGCAAAGGGCGCTTGCCAGTATCAATAAAATGTAATGAAGAGGCTCTTCCATAGTCCGAAATTTCGAATAACCTAACAAGTAAACTTATTTTATGTAAAGTATGTACAGTGAAATCTCTCATAACGGACATCTCTCTTAAGCGGACACCCCTCTTGAACGGACACTTTGTCTGGTCCAAATACCTTCCATTAAAAAAGCATTGCAACGACTCTCTCTTGAGCGGACTCTCTCTTGTCCGGACACGGACAGTCGTTTTTAGAACGTTGAGAAAAAAAATCTCGCTTGACTGGACAAATAAAAATTTAAACAGCAAACAAAGATTGATAATTTTCTTTAAAAATCATCGGTAAATTTCATATATATGACGGTTCGGCACTTTGGCGGTCTCTTTGATGTATTATCGGCATCGGTGTCGGCATCTATTCAAAAGGGACCGATTTATCATTTGAAATATTATTGAGAATTTAGCAACCCTTGCTTTATTACATATATGAAAGGCAGAAAAAGGCGTCTGATAGAACAGTGTATATCAAGAGTTGTTCACCGTTTGATCGTTTCATATTTCTAAATATGGCGCCAAAAGTGCAAAAGCAATTTTTATTGTTGCAATAAAAAATTAAAGTTCTTGAAGTACAGGAACAAGAAAAGTTAAGTGTTTGGCAATTAACAGTACGTTTCAAAATAGGCAAAGCACAGGTGGCAGAAATTATAAAAACAGAAAAAATCTTATGGAGAAATGGTCCTCCAATACTAACGTCTGCGAAAAAAGATATTTTTTAAAATCTCAAGGTCTTAAAATTGATCATGTCTGAACTTTTTCCCTTTGAGCGAACACTTCTCTTTAACGGACAAAATTTCTGGTACCGTCAGTGTCCGCTTAAGAGGGATTTCACTGTACTTGTAAAAAATGATTAGAAATGTATAAAGTAATGTAATGTAATGTAAGTAATGTAAAGAGTAATGTAAAAAATATATAAATTCATTTGTTTTATATACCAAAATTTAGGACAAAATAAAAACAAAACTGTATACCATAATATGGGACAGAGGGAGTATTAAATTGTTGCCATCCGATTGTTAATATTAAAAAACTCAATAAAATGGTTGACAGTAAACTAAATTCTTTAAATCAATGTTCTGTCAAAAACGGATATCCATTTTTTTTTTAACAACTATGATATATTTTTTAAAACTTCACATTTGTTTTTTTCACGAAAAGCATTTAAAAATTATATTTAATTGTCAAATTATAAAGCACTGTCAATCATATCTGTTTAGTTACTTTATTATGATAACTGATTGATCAATAATGATTTCACAATTTCACAGCGTTGGCCATTTTCCATGAAGTTCGCTTTTACTCGACATGCCGAATAAATATATCAGCACGTGTCAATCCGAAAATTACTTTTGTTTGATATTAAACGTCTGGACTTGATAATAATTTAAATTCAGGTGGCTTACTACCGTTTTATTCATTTTTAGTGAAATATTCGATATTATTACTTATTGTTATTCCTGTGAAATTGACATTTGCCGCATGGTGATAGTTCACTGTTCGAGATTCGGCGAATTCCACAATTGTGGACCCGGCGTAATATCAAATTAACACAAGTAAATGTAATGTTATTAACTGCCGTGACTGCATTGCTAATTGATGAACTGTTATTTGAAATGCTTGAAATTTTCTTTAAATAGCTGTACATACCATTTCAGATGATGGGATTGGACATAGTAATCTGGAGATGATATACCACTCGTTGTCACCGTTGGCATCTCCAAAACGATGCTTATAGAAGTCGAACGCGGTTTCACCCTTTATATTTTTAGTGTGAATATCGGCACCTTTTTCTACCAGGAACTGAATGATTTTAGTGTTCTGCTCATGGAGAATGTTCCTCTTCCTTTTCTTCACGGCGATGTGCAGTAATGAATTGTTGTAATCACCTTGATCGACCATATTTGCCAACTCACTTCTTTTGCTTTTGTTAAATAGTTTTTTCAATAGATCAAAGTTGCCTTGATCTACAACTGCTAGAATTTGACGCCTAATTGAAGATTCATCAGACGATGAATCGGTATCAACTGAGCTATCCTCTGCCTGAAATAACAGTAACTGTCTACAGTACCTTTTTCTCTGCTATGTACAGGGTCATTGATTATCTTTTTATTACCCACCTAGAGGCGGGTGATGAAAAAGAAGAAAAAGTTAAAAACAAAAGTTGTAGATAATCATATATGGTTTATTCCTATATTACATATGTATAATATATACAGATTGCGGCGACGATTAGTGTCTATATCTATATGTAGTATCGGGTTTTGATACTACTGTAGATATAGGATGGTGTTTATATCTTATAATAAAATCACAGATAGGAAAGGACTATAAGTATGCGTTTATTAATGTAAAGTGAACAAAAGAGAGTATAAAGTAACTTGTGAGTTTAGCGAGCGCGAACACGACTTCTGAGTTACCAACGACAACCGAACCCAGAAGAAAAGAGAGCTTGTACATGCCCTGCAAAATCTTAAATACTAAAACCCATGGTGATAAACCATGGGCGTACCCTGGCTAGGGTGCCATCTGCACCACCCGCCGCATCAAACCGTTACGTCTTAAGCTGGGAATTGGAACTGCCACTATAGGGCCAACGAAATTTACCAAGAGCAATTCAAATGCCGACAAAGTATATTACAGGCAGTTCCAATGCCGACCCGGTTTATTCCGGGGATTTCCAACACCGACAAGGCATGGCATGGGAAGATCCCATGCCCCAACTAATGCCCAGCAGAGTCGTACCCCAGGGGTATGACAATTTTACAGTTAATTCCTACTATCTAATATGTATCCAACTTAACAGTAACACCTATCTACAAGGGACGCGATCCGACATATATGTAGGTTTTTCTCCATTGTCTAGGGGTTTATTAATTGGAGCTTCGGTAATTGTGTTTTAGAGATAGTTAGGGACCTTTCAATGATAGCCACCACGTTAACTTAACGATACAAATATCTTAGATAAAACTTAGTAAAAAACCGCGGGTACGACTCCTGACTCGTCAGTCAGGAAGACAGGAAAAAGAGAAAGAGCCGCTTTCTCCCTAGCCTTAAGTATAAACATCCATGGTCGTAAACCATGGGAGTACCATGTCTAGACAATATTTAAAGGCATCGGGACAGCCGTCCGCATGAAGCCGCTGCGTCCACATCTGGTACCCAGCCTTTGGCGAAGACCTCGCCAAAGGGAACCAGCATTGTACTTCCCATGCCAACAGAGCGTCGTGAAAAAAACCCAGGGTACCGGGTAATGCCAACCATGGGCGTACCTTAAGGGTAAATCGCCTTCGTGTCCCATTCCTTAATCCTAACTTATAGAATATTTACAACCTATGTACAACTAAGCGGTCTGACAAGCGGATCCCACATATATGTATTGTGACGTTTAATGTCTATGAACGCGCATCCGGTATGATCACTTTGAAAACATTCCTGTACTTCTCGACTATTGTGGGCAGGACAACTATCCTGATAGAACCACATGTTTTCTAATCGAATCTCTGGGGTATTAGTAATTTTAGTTGGGAAATCAGTATTTTTGTTTATTTTCGATATAAAAATAAACGATGTTTTCTACACGCAAATTTTTAATAGCTCAACTCAAAATTTATTGTATTATTTGGCGAGCCATAACACACACCCTTCGAAAGTTTTGGGTTTACTAAATTCAGTTCCCGTCGCAGCTGCACCACAAATCGTACCGGATAAGCGAAGTGGATACACTTTCATAGACATTAAACGTCACAATACATACAGGGTAATTCAGAATAGTATGTCATAAATTTAAGGGGTGATTCTATGAGTGATTTTGAGAAAAAAAAGTTTATATGAACCTAGGTTCGTTTTCGCTTTCTATCTGAAATACAGGGTGTTAAACTTTGCTATATTTTTTGTTTTTTTTTTAAGAAGTCCGGACCTGCATTTAATATTTTTATCAAACTTGTCGGGCGTAAGTTAGGTGTAGAGATACATCTTTTAAAAGACAAACAAATTTTTAAATTTAAATCTATAAGTTTACTGCCAATTATTCCACACCATACGTTGACAGACCAAGGACGCTGGTGCTCAACTTGTCGAAGCCAATGCGAATTTTCTACACTCCAGTAATGCATGTTGTGCCTAATAACGGTGCCACGATTTGTGAAAGATGATTCGTCGAAAAACAATACGTAACGAAAAAAATTGGGGTATTGTTGTATTTATTATGCCCATTAACAAAACGGTACCTGATATTGAAAATCTACCCCATAGAGTTCTTGGCGTAAAGAGATATGATAAGGATGAAACTTGTGCATTCTCAATATTCTCCATACACTCATATGAGAAGTACCTGATTGCAGAAATATTTCTCGTGTATTTGCATGGGGATTGTGAGCCACAACACCTAGGACTGCTACTTGACTGTCTGCTCTACAAACAGTAGCTGCACATGTTCTATTCTTCTGTTTTATACTTCCTTCAGTAGAAAACTTTTTGATAACTCGTACGAAAATGACCGCACTTTGTCTGGAAAACGCTAGAAATTGACACCACTATCAAGACGCCTGCTAGCTTCTCCATAAACAAAAATCATTTCAATCTTCTCCTGTACAGTCAAAGACTCCATCCTGATGTAGTATTAATACCGAAATAAATTTGAGTAAAATTAGTTATTTCTTCAAGTTATTTCTTTTTTTATACGTTTAAACCAAAAATGTAAAAAATAAAATTGTGTTATTTTTATTTATCCCCAACAACGCGTGAGAATAAGATTTTTTTTAAAGCAGATTTCACCAAACATTCCAGTAAATCATAAGCGAAAAGAAAATTAAATTTCATTGATTACAGCACCATCTATCGTGAATCGAAAATGTTTAGGCCAGGGCTTCTTAGAGTCTGCCTAACAGTAGTGACTACCTTAATAAATACCCACGGAGTAATCCACTTATGCTGGTTGGGTTTTTTCGAAAGACCAGACGGTCTACTGTCATTTAAGGAATTAGGGTTTTACGGGTTTTCCAATTCACAAAAACACTGTCGCACCACTAATCATTTAGTACACTACTACTTTGTATAAGTTCACAATCGCGGATACAATCGGAGGCACCGTGTACGCGAGATCTGAGAACTAGGTTAAGGGTACGCGAAATATTGCTAGAATTGTTTTGCTTTAGTGTACGCATATAGGGTTTGGAGTGATTGAGAAGCGACCAATAGATCCTGAGTTATGAGAGTAACTACTAAGTAGCGAGAGAGAAAGAAAGAGAGAGAGAGAGATTGAGATACTTTCCTCAATCAAGAGTCTAATTGCACTCTTAGAGGTCTTTGATAGTACTACTTCCCAATTCTCGCCCTGGAGGAGTCTGCCCGACTTCCCCACTTCTTAGGGCTGCAAGAACCGGTGGGAGAAACGCTACTTTAGAACCTATTCTAAATTACACCAACATCGCCACCCTCTAATTTGGGTGCCGCTTCGTGCAATATTTATGACGGGGAATTCCGGATAGGTTTATTGGAGGTCGGTATGGTTCCAATTCTTGGCTACAACCCCGAGCGGCAAAGAACTAGATGGGCGGAACATATATGTAGCTCCTGTATTCGACACGTAACGGTGGGTCGAAGATGTCTTTTTTATTGGGGCGCAACAACAATTGGAGGCCCAACGGTTTCGACCTTTTTATGCTGGAAAATTCCAACAGAAAAAAAAGTTCCAAACAAATTCTACGTATTTTTTACCGTAAAATTCGAATCTGCAATAAAAAGTAAGGGATGCCACTTAAGAAATCAAAGTTATCTCCCATACCCCATCCTTCTACAAGAAAGGGCAGAGGGGCACTAATTTTAGCATCAGTGTATATTCCCCGCGGAATAATTAAACTTTCATGATAAACATTTTTTTTGTACAGTGCTTATTATTCGAGATATTACGATGTCTCAAGTTAAATGTTACACTGTATATGAAAGAAGAAACGATATCCCTGAAACTCTTTACAACGCATTGTCGTTTTTTATAGCCTCCTAATATGTCTACAAAATCAAAACAACTTACCATTGTAGTTAACTTAAGGCTCTAACCCGACGTTTTTCCTCACTAAATTGTAAAAATACCAGTGAGAACAAGTTTTGTCACTTTATATAGTGATAAGATAAGGTGCCTGATAAGTTATCTAATAATTACTTGAAATATTACAATTTCAAAATGATCACAGTTAATTTCTCCACATCTAGTATATCAAACTATGATATCAAAACTATAATTGAAACCACGTAACTCTATGCACGTCACAGGCTTCATATTAGCAGTGATGCTACATCTTTTCAAAATTAATATACAGGGTGTTAGTGAAATAATTTTCGTAAATTTAACCAGTGATGAAGAACATTTTGAACAAAAAATTTCCTTAGAAAAGAGATTGTAAGTATGACCATTTCCCCGGAAAATAAAAAAAACATTTTGTGAGAATTGGTAACGTCGCGTCGTATTTATTTCATTTCCACACCTACTTAAGTAGCCACAAGAAGTGAATTTGCTTTTTTACACGTTTTTTTTTGTGCCTAGGTTTTGCAGTACATAATTAACAAAATGCACTAAATTCATGAAATTTAAAAATTATGCGATTCTTATTTTAATATTTTGAAAAGCCATTTACCTTGAAATTGTTGTTATCTTTAATTATTATAACATGTTAGGTTACACATTTTACACCATTCACATCACACTCAAAAACAAACATTTATTATTGTTTTTGCTACATTAAATATTCGAAATGTTCAGCATTTGTGTTCATGCTATATATACAGGGTGTAACATAAGTAATGACTTTAATTTTAAGGAGTGATTCCTTGTCATATTTTAAGCAAAAATGTTCATATAAACATATGTCCTAACGTGCATCACTTTAGAGATACAGGGTGTTAAATTTGAAAAAATAAATTGCGTTTTCTTTAATAGTTTTCGACTGCTTCGAAATAATTTCATGAAATTTCGTATACAGGGGTTTATTGGGATAAAAAATTCAAATTTATAGTCGATTTAGCTGTATTTTCTAGAGGGCGCCACCAGCAACGATTTCGACCCCCTGAAATCGTTGCAACTTTTTTGTGCTACCCTGTGTGCCATTTTGGAATAGAAAAATCGATTCTCTCATCTTTTCTGCTTAAAAAAGGTACACTTTATTGAAGTCGCTACGAGCAACGATTTAAGAGAAAAATGCATTTAAAGTTGATGATGCATGCACATTTTCGGAGGGTCAAAATAGCTTTATTTAAATAAAATGCTCAAAATGAGAACCGCGACTGTTAATACAAGCATCTAGTCTTCTTCTCATCGACTGTCGCACTCGTTCGAAAATTCCTGAAGTGTCGCGTATGATATTACAATAATTTACAATTCTGTTTCTTAAATCATTTTCATCTACAACTACCGTTGCATAAACAAGCGATTTTAGATATCCCCAAAAGAAATAGTCCAGAGGATTCAGGTCTGGAGATCGTGCTGGCCATGGCTGAGATCCTCCCCGACCTATCCATCGCTGAGCAAAAATGTCATTAAGATGTTGGCGAGCAGCAAGACTGAAATGAGCAGGTGCACCATCGTGCATAAACCACATGGTATTTCTTGTTGCTAGTGGTACATCTTCTAACAAACCAGGTAATGTTTCATCAAGAAACTGTCTGTAAGTTTCACCATTTAGTCGAGGAGGAAGAAAATGCGGTCCGATAAGATGATCACCAAGAACTCCAGCCCAGATATTCACCGAAAACTGTTGCTGAAATCCACTTTCTTCAATGGCATGGGGATTTTCATAGTCCCAAAAATGATTATTGTGAAAGTTTCTGATGGCATCTCGTGAAAAACTTGCCTCATCTGTGAATAGAATTTCACACGAAAAGTTGGGATTCTGCATAGTTTTTTGAAGAAACCATCGACAATAATCTAATCGTGCAGGAAAATCTCTTGGCAACAGTGGTTGTACCCTTTGAATGTGGTATGGATAAAGTAAATTTGCGTGCAAAACCCTCCAAACACTTTGGTGACTGATGTTAAACTGTAGAGATAATCTTCGCGTACTAATTGACGGATTGTTTTCCACTTCTTGCAGGATTGCTTGCTCTAGTTGTGGTGTCATTATTGTCCTCGGTCTACCAAGACGTTCAGCGTGAACATTTAAAGATCCGGTTTCGCACAATCTGGCATGGAGTCTTATGAAAGTTCTTTCTGATGGAATTGGTTTATTAGGAAATCGTTCCTGGTAAATTCGACGGGCTTCTGCAGCATTTCCATCTGCAAGCCCATAAATGAAATGTATTTCAGCTAATTCAACGTTATTCATAGTTATCTGCACATTAAACGATTTTCAACTGACCGTATCTTGTAAATTTTAATGGGAAAAATTATCGGAATTTCCTTATCACAGGATTTTTTTTTATTCCACAAAAAAAACTTGTTTTCATTTTAAATCTTAAAAATACCAATAAGAATTTCTTAGATGTCCTAAACCTTTTATTCATTTTCACAAAAATTAAGTGAGTTGCAAAAAGAAGTCAAAGGACAAGAAAGTTGTATTTTTAATAATTAAAAATTGCATTGTAACAATTATTGTTTAATTTGGTAAGGCAGAAAAGCTATTTTGACCCTCCGAAAATGTGCATGCATCATCAACTTTAAATGCATTTTTCTCATAAATCGTTGCTCGTAGCGACTTCAATAAAGTGTACCTTTTTTAAGCAGAAAAGATGAGAGAATCGATTTTTCTATTCCAAAATGGCACACAGGGTAGCACAAAAAAGTTGCAACGATTTCAGGGGGTCGAAATCGTTGCTGGTGGCGCCCTCTAGAAAATACAGCTAAATCGACTATAAATTTGAATTTTTTATCCCAATAAACCCCTGTATACGAAATTTCATGAAATTATTTCGAAGCGGTCGAAAACTATTAAAGAAAACGCAATTTATTTTTTCAACTTTAACACCCTGTATCTCTAAAGTGATGCACGTTAGGACATATGTTTATATGAACATTTTTGCTTAAAATATGACAAGGAATCACTCCTTAAAATTAAAGTCATCACTTATGTTACACCCTGTATATTTGATTCATGCTCTACTCCGGGTACTCCTTGTTGAACTCTTTTCAACAAGGTTTAAAATTTGTTCTTCAGCTTCAGAACTAACTTCTCGCTGTTGACCTCCTCCTTTATACGTAGGAATAACGCTATCTGTATCCAGAAGTATTTGGGAAACTTGTGTAAATGCTTGTCGAGCTGGACGTTTTCTTTCTGGATAACGATTACCATAAATGTGCCTAGCTTCTTCAGAATTTTGTAATGCTTCTCCATAGATCAAAACCATGTCATGATATTCGCGTACAGAATACATTGTCACGTAGGTAATGTTAATACGTCGGAATAAAATTACTAAAAACTCGCCCAAATTAACTTTACGGATGATCTGTTGTGTGTACTGACAGAAGATGCATTCAGCGAGACCGAAATCATATTAAAATATTAAAAGTATGAAAGGACATACAGTCCATAACAAATTTGAAAAATAAGGGTGGTTTTTGTCTTGTCCCTTCTCGATGGTTTCTAATGGGCTCCACACGTCGTCCATGGCGCCAGGCGTCTTTGCCCATTTTTTGCCATAAAATACAACCATAACAAAAACATACTTCTCTTCTTCGGTCACGTTCACTGCGGCGTTGCCGCTTACGTTTTTTTTACCGCTTAAGTTATTAATTAATTTTTCAATTGCTTTTTGCAATGTTATTGTTGAATAATTTTAAGTTTTTTTGTTACATGTCAAACAACCAACATATGTCAAGTACATTTTTCCACATTTTACTCAAATTTTAAACCTTATCATAGCTTTTCGGTTACCAATTTTGACATTTTTTTTTTAACTATTAGGTTTTCGACCCCTGTTGTAAGTAACTTTTGTTGTTCAAAATGATGTTCTTAATCACTGATTAAATTTACGAAAGTTATTTCACTAACACCTTGTATAGTGTTGTGAGCAGTTCTCGTCCTAATTTACGAGTATAAGAAAAGCAAGGGGTGAGACGACCGATGACCAGTTCAATTTATTTGTTTGGACTAATTTATTTATATATACAGGGTTATTCACGTCATGCTACACGGAATATTGCAGCTAAAGTATTTAATATGTCGAATTTTTCTTTTTTGCAATGTGTACAACTTATATAAAGTTACATTCTAAAATTATTTTACTTTTATACAGGGGGTTGTAAATAAGTGAAAAATATCAAAGTTAGGTTTTTTTTAATGGAACACTCAATATATTAGTATCGTTTTAGATTCCTTGAGAAAAATATATGTAAGTTTGACTAAGGTTTACCTACCCTAAACCTTAAAGATTTTGAAATAATTGAGATTTTGTAAAAATGTAGTGCAAATTTAAAAACTTTGCTTTAAAGGAAGTTTAAATTGAAATAAGCCGAAATTCACATCAAACCTCAGACATGAGACATATTTCATGCCATAGTCATGAAAATTTAAATATCTTATACAGTGTGTCCAAAAAATAAATTGAAAAATGTATTTACTTTGAAGGGTATTAACTTGCTTAATTTAAAAGGAACACCCTATATTTTATTACTCCAACTATCAGATTGAAATATTACCGATCGAAAACTATTATACTTTCCTATACTTAAATGTACAAGTTTTTCTTGAAAATTAAGATTTTTAAAGAAAGTAGAAAATCCTATTACTTTTTGTATCAGTTGCCACGGTGACATCTAAAATGTCAATATAAAGAATCATATTTGTGCATTCTTTTTTCGGAGATTTGATTAAATATGAAAATGGTCTTGTAAGTTACGCAAATAATAATTGAAAATATCATAAATAAAGAATTATCCGAAAAAAGAATGCATAAATATGACTCTTTATATTGATATTTTAGATATCATCGTGGCAACTGATACAAAAAGTAATAGGATTTTCTACTTTCTTTAAAAATCTTAATTTTCAAGGAAAACTTGTACATTTAAGTATAGGAAAGTATAATAGTTTTCGATCGGTAATATTTCAATCTGATAGTTGGAGTAATAAAATATAGGGTGTTCCTTTTAAATTAAGCAAGTTGATACCCTTCACAGTAAGTACATTTTTCAATTTATTTTTTGGACACACTGTATAAGATATCTAAATTTTCATGACTATGGCATGAAATATGCCTCATATCTGAGGCTTGATGTGATTTTCAGCTTACTCCAGTTTAAACTTCCTTTAAAGCAAAGTTTTTAAATTTGCACTACATTTTTACAAAATCTCAATTATTTCAAAATCCTTAAGGTTTAGAGTAGGTAAACCTTAATCAGACTTACACTATTGGACAAAAGTAGAGAAACTTTAAAAACTTCAAAGTTTATTTTGTTATATTATACAGAATTTCGCAAATAATACACGTATAAGTACATACAAATATAACAAACATTTTGTACAAAAAATTATCAATTTCAATCTGAAAATAAAAATTACATTCAAATATAAAAATAAAGGACGGGACAAAAGTAAAGAAACTCCCGAAAAATTAGTAAATATTCTAAAAATTGGTCCAGTAATTTCTTTAAAACTAGTAATGAGTTGAAAATCCTTTATTTGCTATGACTTCTAGACATCGTTTCGGCATTGACTCCAATAATTTCAAAATAACGTCTCTTCCAATGGAATTCCAAGACTCTTGTAGAACCCGATGTTTGGTCCAAATTTGGCGCGTGTACGCGATTGGTTCGACTCACCCCTTTCGATACGATAACCGTGAACTACGTAGATCGTGGACTGGATTGATCGATTATGAAGGACCACCCTGAGTTCGCAGTCTCAGAGACACTGTTTTCGCGTATAAAAGAAACTAAACCTTCTTAACTTAACAAAGGTTTATTGATAACATTAGCAACTATACAATAACGAGAAATGCGTTATTTAAAGAATGTTGACGAGAATCTAGCGCGTACGAGTCCGTGATGAAGTAGCGAGAAAAAAGAGCTTCTTCAGTTTCGCACCCTCCTTAAGTACTGATACGGAGGTGTAACATCCATAGACGTACCTCCGATAAGGCCCCATTAGCGGCTTCTAGGCTACCATGTCGCGTTAAAGCGTAGCACTTAGAGGCACGATCGCTGGGCTTTTATTGGAGCCCAGTCATTGTATTCGTTTGGCGGTACCTTTAATTTAAATTCGCAATGTTAGTCCGACAAAGAATAGTGCTGGAAATCCCAATCATAAAATAACTTCCCTCAACCGAAGACGGGTGTTAAGCGCTGGGAATTCCAACAGTATTACCCAATGGCTGGGGTTGTCCATGGGCGTAACATCAGTTTCTTAAACTCACTTTGAACATTTAAACTAATAAATAACATAACCATAATCCATGATATAGTAATACGTCGAGAGTCCTAACACCCGAATTAATTCAGCCTTAGAGGATATCATAGAGCTGCGAACCCGTCTCTCTAATTCTTCCCATAAGTTTTCTATCGGGTTGAGGTCAGGACTTTGAGCAGGAAAATCCATTACCTTAACTTTTTCTTCCACAAACCAATCTTTAATTAGTTTTGATTTATGCTTCGGATCATTGTCTCGAAGAAATATCCAAGTTAGAGGTAGATGATCCTCAGCATATGGTAGCATTGTGTTTTTTAAAATATCTAAGTACACAAACCTATCCATGATACACTCTACGATGTACAACGGACCCATTCCATGCCAAGAGAAACATCCCCATACCATGCAACATCCTCCGCCATGTTTGACTGTAGGTTTACTGTACTTTGGATTAAATCTTTGTCTTGGAGGACGATGGACCCACGATACACCATCAGAACCAAAAATGCTGAACTTGCTTTCATCTGAAAACAGCACTTTTTTCCAATCTTCACTAGTCCAATGCAAGTATCTATTGGCAAAAGCAAGTCGAGCCTTTCGGTTCTTTCCGGATATTAGTGGTTTTTTGGCAGCTTTGCGACTAAATAATCCTATTTCCCTTAGCCTTCTTTGGACGGTTTTGTAGCTTACTTGGACGTCGCCTAGTTCGCTTAAAATTTGTTTTGCAGACTTGTGCGGGTGGCTCTGAGCAATTCTTTTGATTATTGCATCAAGACTTCTCGTCGTTTTCCTGGGACGGCCACTTTTTTTTATTGATTTTAATGTTTTACGACGTTTGTAATTGGAAATTGTTTTCGATATAACCGATTTATGAATGTTAAGTAACTTGGAAATTTTCACTTGCTTAAACCCTTTTTGATGAGCATTAACGATTTTTTTGCGAACATCTTCGGATTAATGTTTACCACGAGCCATATTAGAAATACTGCAGCACGAAAAGAGTGTTTACAGCTATTTAAAAACGAATGCCCATTGTTATAAACAAAATTCTTTAGAAGTTTCTCTACTTGTGTCCCATTAAAAAATTGTTTTTGTCCAGGGGTCCTAAGAAAAAAGAAATAAAAGATTTCGCTTCTAGGCATCCTAAACATATTTGTTAAAGGTATTTTAGAGTCCCAAAAAAAATTTTTAATCTTGTAATTTTACGAAAATATGACCCGAAACAGAATGTTTCTCTACATTTGTCCAATAGTGTACATTTATTTTTATCAAGGAATCTAAAACGGTACTAATATATTGAGTGTTCCATTTAAAAAAACATAATTTTGATATTTTTCACTTATTTACAATCCCCTGTATAAAAGAAAATAATTTTAGAATGTACCTCTATATGAGTTCTACACATCGCAAAAAAGAAAAATTCGAAATATTAAATATTTTAGCCGCAATATTCCGTGTAGCATGACGTGAATAACCCTGTATATAAGTCTAGGTTTAGATTTTTATTTATTCCCTCTATAATTTATGTCTAATGTTAATTATTTTAATGTACAGCTAAGGTCGTATAAATAGCACATTTTTAAGAATCCAGTTAATTTTTAATAAGTCTATCCAATTTAATAATTTTCTATATTTACATAATTATTAAAGTAAAGGATAATAAAAATCACACAAATTTGCCAATATATTTATTGAAGAAATTTACAACTAAAAATATAAAAAAATTCAAAGTCAAATAAATAGCACACTTCTAATTTTAAATCAAAACTCAGTATTTCGTGGGATATCCATTTTGCTGGATGACTGCTGTCAATCTAGTAGGCATTGACTCCACCAATCTTTAGCAAAACTCCTGGAATTCCTTGCCAGCCTTCTTTAATGAACTCCCACAATTCATCCATATTTTTGGCATTTCTGCCACTCAAATCACTTTTAATCTTTTGCCACAGATGTTCTATGGGGTTTAAGTCTGGACTCTGAGCAGTCCAGTCTAAGACATCCACCATGTTATCCCTAAACCAATTGTTTACCAATTTAGATGAATGTTTGAGGTCATTGTCTTGTACAAATTTAAAAGTAATTGGCATAAATTTCTCCGCGTAGGGTTCCATGATGGTTTGTAGGATGTTTTTGTAGACAAACCTATCCATAATTCCGTCTATTCTATGAATCGGGTCTACACCTTTTCAAGACATAGCACGCCAAATCATGAGAGATCCTCCTCAAAACTTCAAAGTCTTAATTGTGTAGCGTTCATTAAAACTTTGATTGGGAGGACAACGAACATGATCTTTACCATCCATTCCCAGACGATTGATCTTAGTTTCATTAGAAAATAGATATTTTTTCCAAAAATCGATGGGTTCTATTAAATAATTTCTGGCAAAATTAATTCTGCGAAGCCTATTCCTGCGAGAGATAAGAGGTTTTTTTCTTGCATGACAACCACGAACATTTGCCTCATTCAATCTTCGTTCGACTGACTTTACCGATAATTGTATTCTATGATATTCAAGAATTTGTCTCCTAATTTCGCTTACACTCAAAAAGGGTTAGCTTTGCTAAGTCTTACGATCATTTTATCCTCTCGCTCGATAGTTTTTCGTTTTCTAGGTGCCGTAACTTTATTTTTAACGCTTTGCGTATTATTATACAAACGAATTGCATTGTAAATTAATTTTCTTGAACATCTTAAATCTCAGGCTATTTGAGAAATAGTCTTTCCCTCATTCTTAAGCTGTATGATAAGCTTTCGCCTTTCAGGTCCACAATGCTGCTTCCTTCCTACTGGAATGTTTTGATTATTACTTAAAATGTAAGAAAATTTTATATACTTACTGATTTTTAAAATTTTAGCAAGATTGAAATTATTTTTGAAATATTTTAAATAAATGTGCTATTTAAATGCCAAATGCAGAAAAGTAAATGTTGACTTAAAAGAAGAAGGAAAGTGAACGTGAGCAAATCAATAGACGATTATTTTTTCGGCTTTATCAGAAGAACATGTCATACACAAAATTCCTGATTTTTTGCTTCAATTCTTAAAGGTTTGAATTTCATATAAGTGTGCTATTTATATGATCTTAGCTGTATATGTCTACGTCCAACCGGGCGACACTTAAGGAACTTTTCGACGACTCTTGTTAGGATCAGAAAATGTTTTTGTTTATTTCTAGACGTAAGCTAACATATTTAAATCAGTGATAAAGAAAAGGAAAAGAAAAGGGGGAAAGGGTAGCAGTGGTCAAGACACAACGAAAAGTGTTGGAAAGTCAGGGACACTTTCGCGGTGCGAGACACACAAGTCAGTTGGACACAAAAATTCTTCAGTCGTTATTAATTTTTGTATCGTTTATTTTATTTTTTTATCATATTTCTTGACATAGGTGATTTACTTTGAGCGTGAAAACAGTGTTTTTTTTAAATGCAAGTTCAAAGCGACCTAAACGTCAGAATCAACATTTCGAAAGAACCAAACTCATCAAACTGACCAAAAACCTAAAATGAAGTATGGACGCAAAATGGAAAAAGATTTTCAAAGGTACAAAACTCAGCTAAATGTTGATCCAAAGTATTAAATAATGTTTTATGCAGCTGTTGTCTTTCCGGATATAACTCAAAATACATTTGAGCTGTTTTCGTACAGTTCCTATCAAATTTGTAATAAAGTCTTAACATATCTCGTTTCTCTTCACTTCTGAAGCTCATTTTCATTGCAAATCTGCGCACGCTCTAATCTCGTTTGAGGACTTCTGTCATATAACGCGAACAAAAGAAAGTCTTTCGATGGAGTTAAGGCCAACTATGTAATATTTCTTTTTATTTCAATATTTCGGCTTTTAAAAAAGTAAATTATAAGAAGTTTTATATCAATGAAATCAGAATGAAACGCACTATTTTTCTATCGAAAAATCCAATATGGCGCCCATAAGAAAAAATAAAGTTGATAATGGTAGCCGAAAGACGAAACGTCGGATGGTAAATCTGAATATGTCATCGTGTAGCTGAGAAAAAGTGGCAATGAAAATGTGCTTACGGATTTAATCTTCCTTGTCAAATAACACTAAAAAAAAAATAAAAATGGATTCTCCAATTTTTAGTTTTTCTCGGATATCTTCGGAAGTACTCGGAAAATTAAAATTTTGAAAATGGTATTCGATCAAGCGTTAGATTACGCAACTTTGCCCCCATTTAAACTTCTTCGTATCTCCTCTAGTTTCCGAGATCCCAATGGTGAGGGTCGAATTTGAAATACCCTGTATACATCAATATTTTCCACACAAATATGTATTGCTGGTCCAATTCATTAAGATAATTTTATTTTTTGGTATTTTCTCAGTTCATCGTTCAACTGCAATGGCTCCGAATCTAACCAATGATGTAAAAAATAATACAGTGCTTTTGTACGAACAGGGGTGCAATGTTTCCGAAATTAGTCGTGAGTTGAATATTACGGTACGTAATCACATTGTCTTTTTTCAATTAAGGTAACTTTATCACTGGCTTAAATTTGGGGACGTTTTTTTGTGTATATTGTTACTTCTGGCAAAAATTTCATCTCGAGTTGAGCGAAAAGTCTGTGAAACGTTGGCTGTATTATACAGGGTGTTCCAAATTCGATGTGCTATTATTGCTATCTCATAAACGGGAAGAGTTACAGGGTCGGTTAAATTGGAAGAAATGTGCCAAATTTAATACTCTTCTAAGAACCGAAAACAATGTTGCCGAATGATTGTTAGTTTCTGAGTTACTGTGAGAAAACTAAAATTAGGTCGAATTTAATTTTCTAAATGAATCGATAACTAAAGGTTTTTCATCAAAACGTTTGATACAAGAATTTCATAGTTTTCTTATGTCTACAAACCAGTAAATTTCAAAATTTTAAATGTTCCTTAACTTTTGAGATAATGACAACAACTTGAGTTTTTCAAATACGGACCTGTGCTTGTTTCGGCGATTTTTAAAAGTTCTTAATAACCCCTTTACAACGATGAAATTACACGAAAGAATTTTTTTATGTTTTAGTTTAGAAGAAATAATTCTGTATTTTTCTCTCAATAAGCTAGGCCGGTCTTGGAGTACCAAGTAAAAAATGCAATTATTATACCTCAAAAATGTTATGCACTTTGACCTAATGGTTCAAAGGTGACACAATAATAATGAAAGTACTGCCGAAGATTTGGTGGCACATTGCAACCAAATCTGGAATGCGGTTAGAGGTTCACCCTTGTGTCAAAACCTTGTGGATTCAATGAGCCGGAGGCTACAAAACATCATCGACGCCAATGGGGGAGTAACCCACTATTAGAATTGTTTATTTTTAATTTTGTTATTTATTTATATTCTCTCGATCGCACTATATTTCCGAAAAAAATGTGTCTTGAAATTTTCCCTTTTAACGTACCCATTACGAAAAACGCCGTTTATGTCATCTTTTGTCTAAAAAACTTTTGCGACATAGAAATCACTTGATTGTTAAGTGAGAGGTAGGAAATTACTAGCCGAATTGATTTATTTGAAATTATCATCCTGAAAATATTTCGGCAAACTTGATATTCGATGTAAAATTCTAAATTTATTCGCTCAACACAACGTGTCTGTTGGGTCAATGGGTCATTTTTTGTGAACTGATAAGGCCTCTCTCGAAATCCGCGTCAAGCGATTTTGAACCTTAGCGTGGTCGACCACTTTTGTGGCCGATAGTATATTCATTAAGTTCTGGTTAGCTCATACCCTTGTACAAACATTGTAAATTCGATACTCCGTATCTAGGGGGGGGAGTGTTATGGTGCACCACTCGAGAAATCGCCTACTCCAAGAACCTGCATCGGCAAGTGAAACTGTCAGAAAAGCCTCTTGACGGGTGACAGCGGAGGACGAATCAAAAGGGTTGTTAGCATTTAAAAGGAAAAACAACCCTCGAAAAAGCTCTCTTTCCTCCGAAAAAGGACTCTTCTGCCCTGAACTCTCTCAAAGTAAAGTATCACAACATCATCCTTAGTATTAGTGATACCAAGCTGTGATAATTAGTGCAAACCTTAATTATATGCAAAATAAAATGGTTTAGGAGAAAAAGTGCTTATTTAATCCACTGGATCAGTTTCTCTGTCGGGTTGAATATTGATTCTTCTTACGTGTCCACCGGGAACTATAATATAATACAGTACGAACTCGGTCACTCCAGGTGCACGCTACACTATTACTGACACCTCACTCGGTAAATGCACGCACACATAACCCTGACAGTGATCATTAGCCTTTAAAAAATAAACAATCTCCTAAAACTTCCTCTTTCCGCCCTGAGCTCTCTTGAAGTAAAGTACACCCAACATTACTCTTAGTATTAGATATACAAAGCTGTGACAATTAGTTTATATCTTAGTCCAGTGTAAATAAAGTGGTTGAATAGGAAGAGCGTGTATCATTCTCTAGGATTAGCTTCTTCGCCGGGTTTGAATACTTATCTCTTCAGCATGTGCACTCAAGAACGGGACGTTAGACGACCCCGTTAACTTCAGTTGCACGCTACATTGTACCGACACCCAATCGGTATATGCAAACACGACTAAACCAGATATCTACTATTAATAATCAACTGTCAATTTAAACAGTCGTCCGAAGTCTTCCCTCCTTTTCACTATTAACAACGTGAATTTTTGTTGGGCTATAATCAACATGGGAAAAGATATGCATCCCTAAATTGTAAAAAAGAAAAAAAACTGTTGTTTTTTTTTAAATTTTCAGATAAAATAAATGTTTTTCTAAAAGTGTGGATTGAGATTCAAGAATATCGCTTCGACAGAATAAAGTTTAACAATGTGAGAGTAGAGGTCCTTGGAAAAGAATATTATGGTAGCCTGAAAGTAACAAAAGAAATCATAATTATATCTCCAGATGACGACCACATACCGATGACCGCATTTCAGGAAAGACACCTACTAGGATTTACGGAGGTCGGAAATAAGAAAGTCATCCTTAACCAATGTCATGAAGGACCCCCTATAAAATTATTCTTCCGCACACCAGGGGAACGAGAGAAGGTAGAAGGAAAATACAAATATTAATTGGGTATGTAACATTCTAATTCTTTTTTAATTTTTAATGTATAGTACAATTTTCTTAATATAAAGACTCAAAGGACTGTCAAATTTGCTCGCCATAACTGATTGCTCATTATTTTAAATCCATTGTATTTCCAATGTACCTGTGTGTATGTCGATATATACAGATTGCGGCAACGATTAGTGTCTATATCTATATATATTGTGACGTTTAATGTCTATGAAAGCGCATCCACTTCGCTTATCCGGTACGATTTGTGGTGCAGCTGCGACGGGAACTGAATTTAGTAAACCCAAAACTTTCGAAGGGTGTGTGTTGTGGCTCGCCAAATAATACAATACATTTTGAGTTGCGCTATTAAAAATTTGTGTGTAGAGAACATCGTTTATTTTCATATCGAAAATAAACAAAAATACTTATTTCCCCACTAAAATTCAGACGTATGACGATATCTGTTATTGATGATATTGACATGGCATGTCAAATTCAGTTCCAGTCGCAGCTACACCACAGATTGTACTGGATGCGCGACGTGGATGCGCGTTCATAGACATTAAACGTCACAATATATATTAGATATAGACACTAATCGTCACCGCAATCTGTATATTGAATAGAGAGTACATTTTGAACACTATTTTCTTGGTTTATGCAATAAAGTGATAAAGTGCATTTAACCTTTAATAAAATATTTTTTTTTTAAATTGTTAAAAGTTTTTACTCAAAACTTTTAGCATGCCCAATATCAATAGGTCACTATTACAATATTCCTTTATGTGAATATTTCGATTATGTATTGATAAATGAAACTGAAAACTAAATGTAATTCTAGGATCTACTGAATTCTTAAAAAACAACAGTTATAAGTTTAAAGACGTAGAAATTTCTTTTGCTATTCGACCACCTGATGGCGGCTCATTTGATATCTGGTCACCAAATTTGTTCATTAATCTAAAGATTTATATGTTTATTTTTTCGTATTAAGAGTTACAAATGTGCTACTTTTAAACGGTACCTCGTTATAAATAAATACATGCGTTTATACGGAACTTTCAAGGAGACTTTATAAAGTATAACCGTAATTACGTTTTAAGCGAGTTCTACTGTACTTTTACTGTACCAGCACCTATACAAATACAGTGAAATTCGATTATAACGACAGTAGAGGAACCGTGGCTATTAGGTCGTTATAGCCGTTGGTTATTATATCGAAAAATAAATTTTATTAAAGTCTTATGTATAAAAATGTTACCTTTAATACGTTTTTCATACAATACGTACCTACCTATTTTATTTAACACACAACCTACATACATATGTATTGTATACAAAATTATAAAGCCTTAAAAAAATGAAGTACAGTAAACACTTGATACTGTGAACGTCGGATAACGTAAACCTCCGGATAACGTGAATCATCTTTCTATCACATTAACCACTGTATAACGTGACCAAATGATTTCCGTTACCGGGGGAACTACTTCTGGGGATTCCCTGGCTGTCGTGCCCGGTATTTCCCCAATTTTACTTTGTAGTTTAATTTTTTGCATTGCAACATTTGCCTGTTGCTTTTGAACGGTTGTCGAAAGGTTTAATGAATACGTGTTGTTATATGTAATGTCGCTGAAAAAACCAAAGTGTTTAACTCTCCATGAAAAATCTCTTGTAATTCAGGAGCTAAGTAAAGGTGCAAGTGTGCAAGTGCAAATTTATCCAGAAAATACAATGTAGCTAAATCTACGATTTGCAAAGTAAAGCAAAGAAAAGAAACCATTTTAAGAGTAATAACAGATACATATGTTGGATCAAGTAAAAGAAAAACACTTTGTCACTGGGTCTGGATTACCACAAATGGAAAAACAGCTATACAAATGGTTTCTAAATCAACGAAATGTGGTAAAAATGTTGTCGTAAGCGGAGAAATGATAAAGCAAAAAGCCAAATCCATACATTCTGAAATAAAGGATGTAATTCCTGATAAAGAATTTACGGCTAGTGAGGGATGGCTACAGAGGTTTAAAAAAAGATTTTGAATTCGGTTTTTAAAAATTTCCGGGGAAAAACTTTCTTCCCAACCGGAACTTATTGACCCTTTCAAAAAGCAATTAAAAAATAAAATGCAGAAACTTGGAATTACATTAGATCAACTTTATAATGCTGACGAAACGGGCTTATACTGGAAACTTCTACCGGACAAAATGCGCCTGGACGAAAGACTGAAAAACAACGAATAACAACGAATAACAACAGTTTGCACAAATGCTACTGGAAGACATAAAGTAAAACCATTAATTATCGGTAAGGCTGTCAATCCAAGGTCATTTAGAAACTTTACTTGCCCTCTTGATTATGAACACTCCAAGACAGCGTGGATGACTGCTGTGTGTGGATTTTTAAAAAATGGTTCCATCATTCCTTTGTACCTCAGGTAAATTTTGTTGTGTATTTTTCATGAAATCGTAGCATAAATTTACGTATTCCTTTACGGGTTACACGTTTTTTGTCAAATAAAGGGCTCCCGATAAAAGTCTTACTTCTGCTAGATAACGCGCCATCTCATTCAAACGAAGAAGAATTAAAGAGCGAAGATGGACAGATAGTAACAATGTTTCTTCCACCTCACATTACGCCGCTTATCCAACCTATGGATCAAAATGTTATTACAGGAATAGCCTTCTTGCCGATGTTATAGCAAGTAATTCAAACATAACTGATACATTGAAAAACTTGACTGTTAAGGAAGCTGTTGTCAACTTAACGGCTGCATGGAATCGACTCGATTCACAAATTATTGCAAAATGTTGGAGAAATATTTTAGAGAACACTGAAATGTCCGAGGATGACGATGATGAATTACCTCTTTCTGTTTTAAAACGTCGATGGGACGATGATAAGGCAGGCTTAATCTCCAAATCCTGTGATCTTCTCAATACACTAGCACCACAAGTAAGGGATTTATCTTTACAATTTAAATTTGTTATTACATATGTAATTTATGTATATTTGCAGGCCATATTCAAGGAAACTGATGTATTGGAATGGAATGATGCTGACGAAGAATGTGAAGTTCATGTAGTCGAGAATTTTCAAGAAATGTCAAGTAAAGTGTCACTGGACAGCGCTATAACTGCATTAAATACTGCAATCCAGTGGGCAGAATATAGTGGTGTGGACTTCACAGACCTCATAGCTTTAAAAAGACTAAGAGAAACAGCCCTTGTGCAAAAAATTACAAATCCTAAGAAGCAAACTAAAATTTCAGACTTTTTTGTCACCCAATAATCTGTTTTCCACTCTATTTAGATTAACCCCCGATTACATAAATAAATCGCTAACGTGAACGTGCGTTGTTTTATTTTGTTCACGGTATCGAGAGTCTACTGTATTTTACTTTGTGTTGCGCATTTATATTTTTCAAAATAAAAATTCTCAAATTTTTTGTCAATAACAAAAATGCTATTCAGTAATAATTGTTGGTCATCAAAACCTTTAAAGTAACAAACTTTTTTATTATTGAAACTGCTTTTAAGGCCTTGATAAATGATGGAATTACGTTATATATATTCACAAAGATATAGGTGGCAATATACACCAAAACAGGGGTAGAAGGGATAGTGCAAAACAATATGCAAATAAAGGAATGGAAAACGTATGCTCTGATTGTCGAAAATAAGGAAGGGACATATAATAAGATATTAACTAAAGTGAAGAAATATTTGAAAAGTAGAAATAAGGGAAAGGAATGAGAAGCACTAAAGAAGGTAAGTTGTTAATTGTCACTGAGAAGAATGAAGGGATTGTGGAGAGATTCGAAAAAGCATTGCTGGGAATAGACGGGCAAAATACGCTTAAAAAAATTACACGAAGAACAAAAGCACTAGAGGCTGTACTACATATAAAAGTAATGGACGCTTACGCAACTAGGGAGGATGTGATAGAGGCGTTGACGGAAATAATACCAGGTTGGAGTAGAGAATATTACAGATTGAGTGAGCTAAGGCCAATGGCAAATAGCAAGCAGGCGGTAACGCTTAGTACCGAGAGGGAGGTAATTGAAGCATTGGAGAAGGAAGGGGCGATTAGGAAAGGCATGGTAAGATGTCACATTGAGAAAAGGATAAAGTTGGTACGATGTTTTAGTTGTTGGGAATATGGTCATGCCATAAAGGAGTGTAAGGGTACTGATTGGAGTGGGTTATATTACAAATATGGAAAAAGGGGGCATGTGGGTAAAAGTTGTGTAAAGGAAGAAAATTGTTTGATCTGTAACGAGTAGGTTGCGAATTTTTATGCAACTGCATATTTTTGGCGGTAATGGACACACAGCTGGTGATATTTGTTTTATCATATAAAGATCAAAGTGCAATACTATAAATTTTGCATATTTGCATATTTTTTCATATTTTCCATATTTTTGCATACTCTTGCATAAGCATGAGATATTTAATTGGAATTTTGTTGATAATTTTTTTTGTTGATTATCTTGCGATAAAAGTACCCGACGTTGAAGGTGAGTTTTATTCTTATTGAGAATATTAAGTGAATCATGTCAAACAATTACTATATTTTTGCAAAATGCCTAAAGTTAATAAAAAGAGTAAGTTGATTCACATATGACTAAAAACAACAAATGAGAAATGTTTCAGTTCTAATGGAAAACACGTAAATTGCAATGTATGCATTATACAGGTAAGATGTTTATGTGAATGTTACTGTGAATAAATTTTTATAATTGATTATTTTTACATTATGTGAACAAGTGGCAGCTACACAAAAATCCCAATTATAGCAATATGTAAAAACAACGCGCCATCAAAGACAACGAAAAATACTTAATCACAAAGGTGATAGTGAATAAGATCCAAAAAATTTTAATTTGAATTGTGTCAAGCTATAATGGCATAAATTTGCTATGGCGTTGCTTCAATAATAATGTTTAGAGAGTTTTTGTGGGAAAATACATGGAAAAACTAATTCCGAAGGAATCTACTGTTCGCAAAAATTACTTATCAAAGCTGTATGAATCAAAAATACAAAAAATTAAAGGAGATATTGGTAAAGGCCACATATGGATTTCAGTTGACGAGATTATGGATAGTACTGCTAGATACATTGACAATCTGATTGTAGGAAAAATGACAGAAAAAGAACCAGGAGTACCATATTTAGTGGCATGCAAGTAATTACAACAAACAATCTTTGCTTCTATTGCTTGCTTTGTAAATGATTCGTTATCATCTTTATAGCTAGATAAACATAGTGAGAAGGTGTTATTATTAATATCAGATGTTGCAGCGTATATGTTGAAAGCGGAAGAGCAGTAAAAAATCTTTTACCCGAATATGATACATTTAACAAGCTGGGACGATGGAATTAATTGAATAGCAGAGAAAATTTGACTTTTTTATCCTGAAGTCAACAAATTAATATCATCTGTTAAAAAGGGGTTTGTAAGTGTTAGGACTCGCGATGTTGAGGTTCCTTCGATAAACGAAAACCACGAAAACAACAATTTGGTTTACGAAAGTGGACTGTATTAAATTTCACTTATATAAATAATGTTAAAGTATTGGTCTAAGTATGAAATGGGAGTTTGCTTAGTTGGGAAGTTTACGAATTACGTTTACGATCACATGTCTAGAGCGAGCACTGGTCAAAGAGAGCAAAATTACTGCGATCATCCCTTAAGTACTAAACCCGAGGAACTCCACCCAGGGTCGCACCAATACCAGACGCCATTGCGGGCAATGGTTGCGCCTAAGGTCATAAAATCGCCGCCATCTGGCAAATACCTATACAAGTCGCTTTCATTGAAGTATTGCGATCCGCCGAATTGCGGATCGCGGCAAAGGTCCAATTTAGAAAGCTTCCTTTGACCAGTAACGTATTTCCCAGCCATAAAGAGCCCTTCCATATGGCCTGATGGGTACGATGGTCTGGCGCCCAGATGGAATCCTTCAAATACGTATCGATGCCCATGGGCGTAACTTAAGGGATAAAAATACAAAACAAATTAACTAAGCAAACTACGCCAAGAAACAATAACCTAAAGTCCTTAACATGCCCCCCGTCTTGAAGCGCTTGGAGCGTCTTCAACGACAGTCTCTACCGGCAAGGGACATATCTTACTAAACGAGCGCTTCACCAGACCACTGGAAGTTCTTATGGTAGCTACACGGTTCACTCCGTCCCGGCCAGGATGCACTGCTACAATTCGTCCCATGCGCCATTTTGAGGGAGGAAAGTTGTCTTCCTTGACGAGTACAAGCACTCCTTCTTGGACATCTTGCTGCTGCGTTTTCCATTTCACCCTCTGCTGAAGTTCGCTGATGTATTCCTTGCTCCATTGCTTCCAAAAGTGCTGCTTGATTAATTGGATTCTTTGGAATACAGACAGCCGATTTGCAGGAACATGTTGCAGGTCTGGGTCGGGCAGCTCCGTGGTGCTTCTTCCAATCAAGAAGTGAGCGGGTGATAAGGGAGTTAGGTCATTGGGATCTTGAGACATGGGAGAAAGAGGACGGGAATTGAGAATCGCTTCGATTTGTGCTAATAAAGTGATCAATTGTTCAAACGTTAAGTTGGCATTTCCCGCCACTCTCTTTAGGTGGTGTTTTACCGATTTGACACCAGCCTCCCAAAGACCTCCGAAGTGAGGTGATTGGGCGGGTATGAAGTACCACTGCACACCTTCTCGAGCACATGAATCGACTAAATTGCGAGATTATTTAATTAAGAAACTGCCGAGCTCTGACAGTTCCCGATTGGCACCAACGAAATTTGTGCCATTATCCGAGTAAACGTGACTAGGCCGTCCACGCCGAGCCACAAACCGACGAAAAGCGAGCAAAAACGACTCACTACTGAGATCAGACACTAATTCCAAATGCAGAGCCTTCGTTGCAAAGCATATAAAGACGCTTACGTAGCACTTGGACAACCTCGAGCCGCGACCCTTTTTATCCCTAATATGGAGCGGACCCATGTAGTCAACTCCTACCACCGAAAATACGCGTCCAACAGTTAAGCGTTCTTGTGGAAGGTCACCCATGATAGGCACTAAACATTGAGGATTAAATCGCGAACAAGCAATGCAATTTCTAACAGTAGCCCTTATAAGGTTACGAGACGCGACAATCCAAAATTTCTCCCTTATGGACGAGAACAGTAGTTGAGGACCGGCGTGCATTAACCTTTTATGCTCATACTCGCATAACATCCGCGACAATCGATGTTTGGGAGAGAGAAGCATAGGATGCTTCTTATCAAAATGATAAGGCGAGTTTCGCAGCCTTCCTCCTACTCTCATTACGCCCTCCCTGTCCACGAACGGACTCAAACTCAGTAGTTTACTTTTTGGGCTCAAGGCGATCCCCCCGGTGAGACGATCATATTCATCCGGAAAACTGTCCCTTTGAGCAATCCTAACTAAAGTTTTAGTAGCATCATTTAGCTCTAAGCTCGATAATGAGCCACTCACGACGTCCCGTTTCAGCGACCTCGAACGACAATTGAGAATAAAACGAAGCACGCATGCTGTGATTCGAATCAACCGATTAAAATCTGAGTAACGTTCAAAGAGATAATCCCCCGCGGACACGAGCGCGAAGACACCCTTCGAAACACGCACCTCCGGTACCTCCTTAGGTCCTTCAAAAGTATTTGGCCAATGACGTTCCTCAGAAAGAAGAAAGGAAGGGCCATTCCACCATCAAAGGCTCACTTCGACGAGTTTGTTGGGAAATACCCCCCTCGACAATAGGTCCGCAGGATTTTCTTTCGTGGGAACGTGTCGCCATTCATATTCCCCTGCAAGCGATTGAATCTCCGATACCCGAGAGCTGACAAAGATTTTTAGACTACTGGGGGACATCTTTAACCAACTCAAGACTATAGACGAATCCGACCAACATACACACCTATCAAATTGCAATCTGGCGGAAGCCCTTATTTTGCTCATTAGCCGGGCCATGGCTAATGCACCGCACAGTTCTAAACGAGGAACGGTCAGGGATTTTAACGGACTCACCTTGCTTTTGGCGCACAATAGCCTCACTGCTATGTCGCCGTTTCTATCGACAGATCTGACGTAAACAGCGCTACCATAAGCTGCCTCGCTGGCGTCAGAAAAACCATGCAACTCATGGCGTACAGCATCCAAGCATGCGATGTGGCGATAAATATTAATTTTATTAAGACTTGGTAGCTCACTACGAAACTTAACCCAAGCCGTATACAAATGGGCAGGGACCGACTCATCCCACGACAACTTTTCCAACCAAAGTTTCTGAATGAAGATCTTTGCGACAATTATCGACGGAGACAGCAGACCCAAAGGATCAAAGACTTGCGAAATGCTGGATAAGATGGTGCGCTTAGTCACCTTTATTCCTCCCTCAGACAGACGAATTTTGTACGACAGAATGTCCGACGAATACTGCCATGTCAACCCTAAAATCTTAGCCCTATCATCGCCATTGAAGTCTAGCACCTGGAAGTCCTCGCCTCCTTGACTTACGGAGCACAAAATTGCAGGTTCGTTGGAAATCCATTTTCTCAACTTGAATCCACCGCCCGACAATGCGGCCGAAACCCTACTACAAACGCTGACTCCTTCCTCAATCGAATTTACTGAGTGAAGGAAGTCATCGACATAAAACGACGATTTTATTATAGATGCTACATCGAGTTCGCACTCCTCGGCTATTTGATGAAGACACCTCACGGCCAGGAAACTGGCGCTAGTTTGACCGTACGTTACTGTGTTTAATTCGAAAGCCTCGACAGGGGCTGAGGGCGATTCCCTCCAAAGAATTCTTTGCAACGCTCGTTGCTTAGGCTCAACTAATACTTGCCTATACATCTTGGCGATATCCGCCGATACTACAAAACGAAATTCACGAAAACGAATCAAAATGTCGAACAAATCGGGCTGGATGACAGGACCAACCATTTGCAACTCATTAAGGGATTTGCCTGTTGAAGAAAGCATGCTACAATCGAATACAACCCTTAATTTAGTATTGCAGCTTTCCAATTTGATCACAGGATTATGAGGCATGTAGTAGACGACACTATCATCCTCATCAAGCACTCGAGACATGTGCCCCAGGCTCAAATATTCACGAATGAATTTGCAATATTCCTCCTTCATCCCTTGATCCTTACTGAGCTTACGCTCTAACGACAAAAACCTTTGGAGAGCCTTCTCCTTCGAATTACCTAGCTCAGTGACAGGATGCTTGAAGGGGATAGCAACAACGAAACGACCGTCGGACGAACGCCTATGCGTTCTTTGGAAATGCTCCTCACATGAAAGCTCCTCAGCCGACCAGGCCTTGGTCTCAGCAAAGTTCTCTTCAACTTCCCAAAACCTTTTCAAGTCAAATTCGATTTCACGGCCACCATGCCTCGAATTGACGCTCAAGTTACAGACTGTGCTGCAGATGCCAGCCTGCATCATCGCTCCGGAGACGACCCAGCCGAACCTAGTTTTTTGCAGGATGGGGCTATTCGGACCAAGACTAATTTGACCAACACACAACAATCTATAAAACAATTCGCTACCTATTAAAAGGTCTATGGGACCAGGCCTATTGAATTCTGGATCCGCCAATGTAATGTTTGAAGGAATGTTTAATCGACTGATATCCACAACGGCACCAGGAATGAATCCGGTAATCCTGGGCAAGACTAAACATTTCAAAGAAGCTTGGTAACCCCTGCGTCGGGCACACACCTCGACGTTGCAACTGTGTGTTATTTCCGACGCCTTTAAACCCAATCCTCCGACTAGCATTTCAAATTTGTCCATCTTTATCTTTAGCCTTTTACACAGCGAAGAACTAATGAAATTCGACTGACTTCCCGAATCCAAAAGCGCGCGTACTTTCAAGCACGCTCCCCTGGCACTGCGAACCTCTACCAAAGCTGTAGACAGAAAGACATGGTTTTCCGAACTTAGTGCAGACAACGAAACCCTATGTTCCAAATTCTCCTCCGAATGGGAGATCGCCTCTTGCCCCCTGCTAGATTCAAAGTGCAACAATGTGTGGTGCTTAGTCGTACACTTGGCACAATGCTTTGCGCGACAATCCTTTCCGAAATGCCCTAGCTTTAAACAATTCAAACACAATTTGAGTTGTTTGGCTTTGTTAAATCTTTCGCTGGGAGGCATAGCCAGAAACCTTTGACAATTAACTAGTAAGTGATTTGCTTTACACACTACGCACTTCAAATCGCTTCCCACGAAAGTTTTAACACTTGCCCTATTGTGTTTGAATCCCGCATTTTTCTCTGTCTTAGTGCTGCCCCTTTGACGCTCGATTGCGGCTAGCATGTCTGCCCTATTTTTTAGGAACTCTCGCAAGGATTCCCACGAGGGAACCTCTTTCTTGTTGCCCTTCGCCTCTTCCCAATGCCTTTCCGTTACTCGATCCAGCTTGCTACCTACGAGACAGGCTATCAAATCACTCCAGTGTTCAGTTTTTTGACCCAACGCCGATAACGTCCTTAGATTTTTCCCTACGTTATCAATTAGGACCCTCAGTTTATGAGCCGATTCCCTGTCTACCGATTCTATCTCGAGTAACGCCTTCATGTGCATATGTACAAGTACTCGCGTGTTATTGTATCGCTCGCTTAAGGTTGTCCATGCGACATCATAGTTATTATCCGTGAATTCCAGAGTTTCTAGAACCTGAGATGCCACACCTTGCAACGACGCCCGCAAGTAATGGAATTTTTGAATTTTATTTAACGAGTGGTTATTGTGTATCAAGCTTACATAGGTATCCCGAAAACCTAGCCAATCTTTATAATCACCAGAAAAGGTGGGTAACGAAATAACTGGCAACTTGACGCCTGCTAAGGGACTAGGAGGCATCGATTCATTTGCATTGCTGACTTTTGCCGATCTATCAGCCTTACTAAATTTGTTTAATAAACCTTTGCCTGCAGCCTTTAGGTCACAGAAGCGTCTTTCAAATTCATCCCGTTCATTTAATTCTTCATCATAGTCAGTAGCGTGTAGCTCCAACTCACTTTGGGCTGCATCAAACTTATCGAAAATATCGTCTAATCTATTGAGTCTTTCTACTAGGTGATCAGTTTCATTACTATTTAATTCATTATCCAAATCAAAGCTTTCGATAAATCTGTCAAACATAGTAAGTTGGGCCTTGCATGTCCTCCTAGCCACGTTTAACTTTCTAAGTTCCTCTGCGGATGCCATAGTCTCAACAAATTAAATGTATTCAACTATAAATTACTATGAGCACCAATACAAATGACTACGGGTTGCAATTTGTGGCCGATTCAAGACTTTACAAATATGCAGCTATGATAATTGTGATACACAAAATATTATTTGATCGATAAGAGTAGCACAAACGAAACAATAAGGATAAAGAAATAAGGATAAAGGACTTACCCACTTCCCAAACAAAACTCCCTAGCTTCCACGATGATCCAAGCACACCAAGCTTTTCTTCTTACTTAGCCACGACGACGAATGATTTTCTTGTTCTGGCACGTATAGCGACTTCTACCAACGCCTACAGAACGATCTTTTGGTTTTGCACGTGAACGACTTTTATCACGACACAAACGACGAACAATTTTCTTGTTCTGGCACGTGTAGCGATTTCTACCAACGCCTACAAAACAACTTCTAGCACGATATAAACGACGAACGATTTTCCACGAGCCCGAATCCGGCTCGAAGGACCAAAATGTTGAGGTTCCTTCGATAAACGAAAACCACGAAAACAACAATTTGGTTTACGAAAGTGGACTGTATTAAATTTCACTTATATAAATAATGTTAAAGTATTGGTCTAAGTATGAAATGGGAGTTTGCTTAGTTGGGAAGTTTACGAATTACGTTTACGATCACATGTCTAGAGCGAGCACTGGTCAAAGAGAGCAAAATTACTGCGATCATCCCTTAAGTACTAAACCCGAGGAACTCCACCCAGGGTCGCACCAATACCAGACGCCATTGCGGGCAATGGTTGCGCCTAAGGTCATAAAATCGCCGCCATCTGGCAAATACCTATACAAGTCGCTTTCATTGAAGTATTGCGATCCGCCGAATTGCGGATCGCGGCAAAGGTCCAATTTAGAAAGCTTCCTTTGACTAGTAGCGTATTTCCCAGCCATAAAGAGCCCTTCGATATGGCCTGATGGGTACGATGGTCTGGCGCCCAGATGGAATCCTTCAAATACGTATCGATGCCCATGGGCGTAACTTAAGGGATAAAAATACAAAACAAATTAACTAAGCAAACTACGCCAAGAAACAATAACCTAAAGTCCTTAACACGCGACGTATTACTATATCATGGATTATGGTTATATTATTTATTAGTTTAAATGTTCAAAGTGAGTTTAAGAAACTGATGTTACGCCCATGGACAACCCCAGCCATTGGGTAATACTGTTGGAATTCCCAGCGCTTAACACCCATCTTCGGCTGAGGGAAGTTACTTTATGATTGGCATTTCCAGCACTATTCTTTGTCGGACCAACATTGCGAATCTAAATCAAAGGTACCGCCAAACGAATACAATGGCTGGGCTCCAATAAAAGCCCAGCGACCATACCTCTAAGTGCTACGCTTTGACGCGACAAGGTAGTCTAGAGACGCTAATGGGGCTTTATCGGGAGTACGTCTATGGGTGTTACACTTCCGTATCAATATTTAAGGAGGGTGCGAAACTGAAGAAGCTCTCTTTTCTCGCTACTTCATCACGGACTCGTACGCGCTAGATTCTCGTCAACATTCTTTAAATAAGGTATTTCTCGATATTGTATAGTCGTTAATGTTACCAATAAACCTTTGTTAAGTTAAGAAGGTTTAGTTTCTTTTATACGCGAAAACAGTGTCTCTGAGACTGCGAACTCAGGGTGGTCCTTCATAATCGATCAATCCAGTCCACGATTTACGTAGTTCACGGTTATCGTATCGAAAGGGGTAAATCGACCCAACCACGTACACGCGTCAAATTTGGACCAAACAGTAAGGGCTCCTGTTTGAATTACAAAATATAGAGAAAAATTGAATATTTCACTACCTTCTGAACCAACCATAACGAGATGGAGAACTTGGTTAGAAGCAGATTTATTTTATTCCAATTATTTCAATGAAATCCAAGAAGTATGTTTTTTATTAATCTTAGTGAAATAAATAATTTATTATCAGCAGGTTTTGGACTCATTTGATCCAAATGACGTAACTTCAATCAAATCAGCGCAAGAAGCATTGCAAAATCAGAATACTTTGGTCTAATTCATATATTAAGACTTATTTTTACGTGTTCTCTGAAATTTAAAAAAAATCGAAAAAAAAGGTAATCTCCTAGTCCATTCTTTAAAATTAATCGCAGACGTTAAGAAGTCGCTGGATAAAATACCAGGAGCTATCAGAAACGATTTTATGCTAAAATTTAATACAGTTTAGCAACGAAATCCTCCTTTCCATATCATTTCAAAAATTAGTCTAACATGACGATGACGAAAAACTTAATGAAGTCTTAAACCTTGAAGTCGAATCTTGTTTCTGAAGCAAATATAAATATTGTCCAATCACTTCCTGTGACATGGAACGGTCATTTTCAGCGTATAAGCTCATTTCAAGTGACAAACGTCATCATTTTACTGTGAAAAACTTAGAAAAAACGTTCGTAGTTTATTGCAATTTAAATTATAATAGCGATAATGATAATACTATATAATTTCCAAAAGTACAATAAAATATTTATATTTTTCTATAAATGTGTATTTCTTTTGTTTTATTGTAATTTGTAAAAATTAACTGTAGATGTAGGTGTTATAATGGGCATATTTTTTTCATATTTTATGCAATTTCGATATGTTCATCTTAATCAAATACAAGTTTTCTGAAACATCTAGAAATGAAGTATCAGTTGGATACTAAGCGAAATGCAAATTTGCATAAAAATCCGCAGTCTAGTAATGAGGCAAGGTGCAAAGTAGGAAGAAGGAGGTGTAAATAGTTTAGGAGGTCTCTGTCAGTAGAAAGAAGGGAGGAGAAAATGGGCAGGCAGGTCTTTAAAAATAATGGGTGAAGACGGGGAGGATAGGTGAAGGATGGGAGTTGGGGAATAAAAATGACTTAAGTTTTGAAATGGGCAAAGGGTTGAGTGATATGAGGATGCGATTGCAATAATAAAGAATAGGAACCTGAGAATGAAGAGGGATAAGTGCCTATGAGTGAACAAGGAAAGGAATGAGGGATAGGAGTCTGCGAATGAAATGATGGATGAAAGAAGTTTATGAATTCAGAGATGATGGATGGTAACTTACAAATTATACATGAAGGTGATAAGGGATAGGAGTTTGTGAGTGAAGTGATGAAGGATAGGAGTATTGTAAGTGGAGAGAGTCTTTGAGATGATTGGAAGTGAGGGGTACCAGAGGAGTGAGAGAAGTTTTATAGAACAATAGAATTAGGAATGGAATGTTACCCTCCCCCCCATAATGTAATGCCTGATGGCTCCAGGGTCAAGAGAAGAGGGTTTTAATAGGCATCGCCTTCAGGGACGAATCTCACATAATCCGTTCGCCAGAACACCAGACCGGGTATCTTCAGAAGATTTTTCTCCTCTATAAAACAAAAAAAAAACATACTGATTGGATATAACACCATCCTACCGTCTTACACACGTTTTATAACGCATCACTATACATACCCAACATCTTGAGTGTGAATACTTGTAGTTCTAGTACATCCTGTATATATTTAGCTTTTAAAGTATACTATACTAAGCGTTAATTTGTAAATAAAATACTTTTAAGTTTGAAAAATTCAGAGGCAGATCACTCTTTTCATACCTCTGAAGCACTTGTTGCACACTATAACTAATTATAGATAGATTTACTTCACAGTTCCTAGCAGCTTCACGCTACCTGCGACTATCTTTTATATCCGGCACAATTCATGTCGCAATGATAAGATTTATAGAAATTTTAACGAAAGGGCAAAATGATAGTCATAATGAAACCAGTCGTAGAATTTACGATATACATATAAAGATACACAACAAAAAATGTTGATAACGCATTTCAAGAATTTTGGAATGAGGCCGATTTGTTTATCGAACGCTCGTCAAAATATGTGATTATTGTTTAATATCGTTTTAGATTTCGATGAGAAGCCATTCTAAATTGGAAAATTGGCCCCATAAATTTGTTTGTACAAGCTTTGAGAAATGTTTCAAGTGACTCTAATTTTATGCTCGAAAGCATATTATCAGTGCATTTAATTCTTTAGTATTACATGTATGAATGCTCAAAACTCTTATTTAGCTGAGCTAATAGCAGTGTTACCTGAGTCATATAGCTTATGCTGCCCTATCTAATAGCTTTGTTAACATAAACCATTGGGCTCTCTATCGAACCCATTAAGGATCCAGCGATAACTAATAATATAAAGGCCACCCTTAAATAGTCAAGGAGATCATTCTTCTCTATAATTTTCTGTTAAGCAGTTATGCTGTAAGTTTGAACACTTTGTATCCTTTCTTAGAATAATAAAGTAGTTGTTTAAAAAAAAACTAAATTCTTAAGAAAGAAAACTGTTTAGGCCAGGGTCTCTTAGAGTCTGCCTAACAGTAGTGACTACCTCAATAGATACCCACGGAGTAATCCACTTATGCTGGTTGGGTTTTTCGAAGGACCAGACGGTCTACCGTCATTTAGAGGAAGTAGGTTTTATGGGTTTTCAGTTCACAAAACATACTGTTGCACAATTAATCATTTAATACACTACTATCTTGTATAAATTCACAATCGCCGATACAGTCGAAGGCACCGTGTACGCGAGATCTGAGGGCTAGGTTGAGAATACGCGAAATTGCTAGAGCTGTTTGCTTTAGTGTACATGTATAGAGTTTGGAGTGATTGAGCAGCGACCAATAGACCCTGAGTTATGAGAGTAACCACGAAGTAGCGAGAGAGAGATAGAGATTGAGAGATTGAGATACTTTTTCTCAATCGGGAGTCCAATTGCACTCTTCGAGGTCTTTTTTCGTACTACTCGTGTCGCCCTCGAGGCGTCTGCCCACTTCCCCACTTCTTAGGGCTACAAGAACTGGTGGGAGAGATGCTACTTTTTTGACCTATTCTGAATTATATCAATGCCGCCACCCTCTAATTTGGGTGCCGCATTGTGCAATATTTACGCCGGGGAATTCCTGATGGTTTATTGGAGGTCGGTGTGGTTCCAATTCTGGGCTACAACCCCGAGCCGCAAAAAACCAGATGGGCGGAACGCATAGCTCCCATCTTAATTCGGCACGTAACGGTGGCTCGAGGATGTCTATTTTATTGGGGCGCAACAACGATTGGAGGCCCAACGGTTTTCAACCGTTTTATGTTGGGAAATTCCAACAAAAACATAATTCCTGTTATAAGACGTCACACAAGACAAGAGAACATTGAAGAATATCATAACGCAACATACCGCTATAAGGTGAAGAATACAGGGGAAAAACCAGATTTCTCACATTTTTACCGCCCTTGAGATTTTAACGCCATCTTGTAAGCAAATGATAGCGTCATTCGATCCGCTATCAAAAAGGATAAAAATATACTTGGTCGCCAAGTCATTGCAACTATTTTATTTGCCGTACAGAGGAAAATCCAGCTATGTCCAATATCAATAGAGTATTAAAGTAATTCTAAGCAACTTCTTCAAATAATATTTTGCATAATAGAAAATAAGAAATAGAGTTAATTTATTTGTAAATGAAAACGATGTTTTGAAAGATTCTGAGATCCCTGTATCAGAAAATCATTTTTTCTTAGGATGAAAGGTTTTTTGGAACAAACAAAAAATTTTATGAACAGTGACTTTTTGTCGAAAAATGCAAAATATGGCCCATTTGTGATATAGGCAACCCCATCTGAGGACATTCGGTATGTAGAGATTCATGTTGTAATTTTATAATTAATAGTTTAACATAAATAGCTGACACGAGTGTTTATTATTATTTATGAGAATTTTTTGTGCGATTTGAATTGTTTTGGTTAATACAATTTTGTTAGAGACTTACAAAAATGAGTAAAAGTAATGATAACGTTTCCTCTTAGGAATTTACCGTGAGAAAGCCGGCACTTGCACGACTAATAAATGTTGCGACAAAAATGAGAGTTCAATTCTATAAGGCCGGTTCGGACTGTAAATGCAAACGATTAAGATGTTTTTGACAGATTTCAGAAGATAAAAGAAAAGCTATAAGAAGACAGATAATAACATGTTGAGTAGAAATGAGCAACATTTTTTACTTAAAACTGTTATTAACAATTCATATTTCTTGAAAATGCAGGAGTGAAGAAATTTCTGCTTCTCTCCATGACTATTCCAATGGTTTAAGGGTACTAGAAATCAGGAAAAATGTCGCTGTGAAAGTTCCAATGTTTTTTCAATTAAAATTTTTGCTGCCGTACATGACATTATCAGTTTAAACATTGAGTATACAGGGTTGCTCATTAGTACGTCCAAGTGCGATATCTCAGTAAATATAAGTTTTAGAAGGAAATGTGTCTCAGTAAAATTTTTGGGCAATGAAAGGTACGTATTTTAAAATTATTTTCAAATGTACAGGGTCTGTCATAAAAGTGTGGTAGTACCAAATTATGTTTTTTTAAATGGAACCCCCCCAATTTTTTTGCCATTTTCGGATTTATCGTCAAATTTTAAGGCTAGATTATGAAATAGGTCTTATATAAAAAAATTACCATTTTCGAATTATTTGTGAAAATTCGAAAATTTTGATAGCTGCAAGGTCTCACGGAAATCAGTGCTGTTCCCTAACTGTTGCGAATTTTGGAATCGATCTTATGAGGCTCCAAGGAGGCCTAATAAGCTACGTTTTGACCTGTTTTAGTTTAAAAAAAGTTTTCCATAATCCTGGAAATAGGCCTCCGAAGTTGCATGACTTCAATCCTCAATAACTTGCTTATTTCAAATGGAATGCCCTACTTTTCTCGACGGCATCGTGTTCAGAATCCAAAAACCTACAACTTTTGTTAACATTACCCTATTCCTAAACCCAACCGTTTCCGAGCTGTCGAAAATTACCCCTTTTTTACATCTAAATTTGTATTTGAAAAGTCGCATCGGTTACGTCACCATATGCAAATGTTGTGCGATGTCCGGTAACGTCCAGTATCATTTTTTAAATTTTGATCAAGTTAACCAGCTACATGTTGTCATGGAAATAAAAACAAATGCTTTGTTTATGTCTATTGATGTCTGTGTTTTCTTTCTAAAATCTCATAAAAGTCGAAGATATTTGTAAGTTACAATTATTTTTACATTGTTTGTTATTTGTTTCGTTTTTTCAATCCACATATTTTTTAAATTTGTTTTACATAATTTTTTAAGTTGTTCATTTTTATCCACTTGGTGAGTAGTTATGTTAAGAACTTTAGGTTATTGTTTCTTGCCGTAGTTTGCTTAGTTAATTTATTTGTACTTTCATCCCTTAAGTTACGCCCATGTGTATCGATATGTATTTGAAGGATTCCATCTGGGCGCCAGACAACCGTACCCATCAGGCCGTTTAGGACTCTTTATGGCTGGGAAATACGCTGCTCGTCAAAGGGAGCTTTTTAAATTGGACCATTGCCGCGATCCGCAGTTCGGCGGATCTGCAATACTTCAATGAAAGCGACTTGTATAGGTATTTGCCAGATGGCGGCGATTTGTGACCTTAGGCGCAACCATTGCCCGTAAGGGCTTCTAGTATTGGTGCGCCCCTAGTTGGAGTTCCTCGGGTTTAGTACTTAAGGGATGATCGCAGAAATTTTGCTCTCTTTTGACCAGTGCTCGCTCTAGACATGTGATCGTAAACATAGTTCGTAATCTTCCCAACTAACCAAACTCCCACTTCATACTTAGACCAACACTTTGCCATTATTTATATAAGTGAAATTTAATACAGTCCACTTTTGTAAACCAAATTGTTGTTTTCGTGGTTTTCGTTTATCGAAGGAACCTTAACAAGTTACGTAGATTTTTGCACATTTCCTTCTTGTTTTCATATTAAGGTTTGTAGTTCACTAAATACGTATGAATTTTGAAAAGACGGAACTGATTGACATGATATTTGTTATGGGATTTGGTGATCAAAATTGTTTGCTAACTTAGAGGATGTATGCTCAAAATATCCTGATAGAAAGTAACCCTCGGTTAGTAGTTTAGAAAAACTGAAGGAAAGATTTATTAGAACAGGCAATGCGAATTATGAAAAATGTGAAAGGACTAAGAGAAAAGCGACGAAGATCAATTGAATGTTTTGCTGTCTGTAATTTCGGAGCGTTCTACCAGTTCAACAACAATCTCCAAGGAAACCAATGTTCCTTTATCTACCGTTAGTAAAATTTTAAAGAGAAACAAGTCTCATGACTACAGTATATCCTTCCATCAAGAATTATTGGAGGAGCCTGATTTGTAGATTAAAAGAACATTTTATCAGTGGGGGGTTAGAAATGGAAAGGACAATACCTAACTTTTTCCTAAAACTATTATTTTCCAACGAATCAACTTTCACTTAGAATAGTCCAAACCGTCATAATCTCCATTATTATGCAATGGAAAACCCAAGAATAATAAGATCAGTGAATACGTAGCGGTAGTGGACTGTAAATGTTTGGGGTGGTATTATGGGCGATTTTATAATTGGGCCAAATTTTTTTAACGGACATTTAAACGGTGTTGAATATTTGCGTTTTTTTGCAAAATGACTTGCCCTAACTTTTGCAAAATATTCCTCTAGTATTAAGGGAAAATATGTGGCTACAGCGTGACGGTGTTCCAGCGCACTTTGCGGTAGATGTGAAAGAGTACTTAAATCAAGAATTTGAAGGTAAATGGATAGGTACCGGCGGACTCGTTTTTTGACCACCAAAATCGCCAGACTTAACAAAAATAGATTTTTTTCTATGGAGACATATAAAAAAGTTGTGTAGCAGCAGGCAGGAGCAAACTGCTCCGACAACTGCAGAAGATATGAAACAACGCATAATTCATGCGTTTAGAAATACTGTAAACATTGAGATGTTACGAGAAGTAAATAGGTCTTTTCTGGCAAAGCTTCAACTGGTTTCTGATCGAAATGGAGGACAGTTTGAAAATTTATTGTAGATACAAATAATGTTGTGAAAATAAATAATAATAATTTGTTGTAAATAATATAAAAATAATAATACAGTTATTGAAACTCATGGAAAACGTCGAAATGACTGAACGTGACCGGACATCGCGTAACATTTGCGTATAGTGACGTAACCGATGCAACTTTTCAAATACAAATTTAGATATCCAAAAGGGGCAATTTTCGGCAGCTCAGAAACGGTTGGGTTTAAGGATAGGGTAATGTTAACAAAAGTTGTAGGTTTTTGGATTTTCTCACGATGCCGTCGAGAAAAGTAGGGCATTCCATTTGAAATAAGCAAGTTATTGAGGATTGAAGTCATGCAACTTCGGAGGCCTATTTCGAGGGTTATGGAAAACTTTTTTTAAACTAAAACAGGTCAAAATGTAGCTTATTAGGTTCCCTTGGAGCTTCATAAGATCGATTCCAAAATTCGCAACAGTTAGGGAACAGCACTGATTTCCGTGAGACCTTGCAGCTATAAAAATTTTCGACTTTTCACAAATAACTCGAAAATGGTAAATTTTTTATATAAGACCTATTTCATAATCTAGCCTTAAAATTTGACGATAAATCCGAAAATGGCAAAAAAATTGAGGGGGTTCCATTTAAAAAAACATAATTTGGTACTACCACACTTTTATGACAGACCCTGTACATTTGAAAATAATTTAAAAATACGTACCTTTTATTGCCCAAAAACTTTACTAAGACACATTTTCTTCTAAAACTTATATTTACTGAGATATCGCACTTGAACGCATTAATGAGCAACCCTATGAAAGAATTCAATAGTCTCAATATTCAGTTAAACCTTATTTGTTCGTCTAATTGTGAGCCGTATAAATCGAATATTAAAAAAAATTGTTGATAAAAATGGATTTGAAGAAAATAGTCTCAATTGTGCAAATTTCAAAGGCATCCGTCAAGAATAATAATTGCTATCGCCCCTTTATTGTTAATGTATTGCTAAATTTATGATATTGCAACGAATAAGTTTCGTATATGTAGACATACATGTGCACCAGAATGTTCCAATTGCTACCACGTGTTCAAATATTTATATCTACCAACCGATCACCGAGTATACTTGAATATACCTCGAAATGCTGGTTGTTCCAAAGCATTCATTGCTTCGTTTATTTACTCTTTGGAAGTCTTGGCATAAGAAGGCATATAGGCGTAGCAAATATGTGCAGTGAAATGCACATTGAATTCTATGCACATTATGAGATTTATCATGGAAATGAGTCCAAGTTAATTTTCCATAGGACTATGTAGTTGACCACCCCTAATTCAATAGAAACAATACTGAAAGCCACCCAGAAGTCGCAGATGTTGAATATGAATATGCTGAATGCTATTATCATTATGACACCTCCAACCAAGATGTTTTGAAGAATCTAAGAGCGAACCAATTCAAACTAAAATAATTAACAAACACATTGAAGTTTTATTTACTTTTAAATTGTGTACCTACCTGATCAAAAAATACAAAACAAAGGTGGAAAACTGTGGCATTTAAGGGCAAATCCCTAAAAATTTTCTTGAGGGTCCTCACCATTTCCTTTTCGTGTTCTGTGCCATGAATATTAACCGCCTGGATCGGAAAAAGCATAGCGACTATTTTGTCCTATTTCCCATCACATTTGATATCTAATAAAAACTGTGTAAAGATAGATATCAAATCATTTTTTCTGTAAGGGTTTTAATCTAAATTTGATTCTGCATCAGTATCTACTACTTACCTCTTCAAGGGCATTCCTAAAGCCTTTCTGAGAGTGGATGGAAATATTCAAATAATCGGAATTTAAATCTCCAGGGTGAGTCAGAAAAAATGGGACAACGCTAAGCTGGAGATATTACACACCAAAATATTGTGATTAATCTCAACATTGCTTATACTACTGCCGCTGGTTTAAGTGATAAAGCATGTCCAAAGTTGAAACTTTTTTCTGAAATTTCTCAATAATTAAGAAAGTTTTGATAGTATACATATGAAAATTGATAGTTTTATATTTTTTGGTGTGAGAATTACGATTTTTAAGTTTATTTTGAGTTTGCTTCTAGAAGGCGCTAGTTTCACAGTATTGTTGAAGTAATTTCAAACGTACTTTTTTTTTGTTGAACCATGTTTAAAACAAATGGACAATTAAAAAAAAACACTCAATTCTACAGAAAAAAGTTATTCTTGTTTAAATCGTCTAAATCTATCCGTTAAGTTATTTGCATTTAAAAGGTTCAATGTATTTTGTTATGATTTTTATTCTTAAATCATAAAGATCTACAGAGAAATAATCAAAGCAACAATAAATAATAATAACAATTATTAGGAATAATAACACTGACAAACTTCAAATTAAATATTGGAAGTGTCTACCACCTACGTCAATACATTTTAAAATACACTTTCTTGAATGTCTCTGAATGTTAAACAAAATGTCCCTATTATTTTAAAATTTATTTGTAGCTTGCTATATTTTCTGCCGTAACTTTTGAAGAGAATTAATTTCTTTCCGATAAACCAAATCCTTCAAATTTGACCATATTGAGAAGTCCAGAGTTAAGTCTGGACCTCTTGATGGCCAAACAAATTTACGTCCACGGTTAATCCACCGATGAGGAAAATGCTCATGTAAATATTGGCGTACTGGTGAAACAAAATGTGGTCCGTCATACATAAACTACATGTTTTCTCTTAATACGAATGATACATCTTCTGAGACCTCATTTAAATGATGCTAAAGAAAGTTTAGGTACCGAGGTCCAATTAAATTGGGTGGCAATTCAAAAAAGTTCAATGAAAAAATTAAAAATTACACCACACTAAACGTTCACCTTAAACTCATGCTGAAAATGCTGTTCTTTTATAGCATGTGGATTCTCAGAATCCCACAAATGATGGTTCCTCCAATTAAAAACACCCCGTCTAGTAAATATCGCCTCATCAGTAAATAAAATCTCACCGAGGAAATCTGGGTTTTCGGTTTGCATATTTTGTAGAAACTGAGCAAATTGTAGGCGAGCTGGTAAATCTTAAGGCAATTAACTGCGGAATAGGAGTATAATGAGATGGATGGAGCATTTCTTTTTTAAAAGTTCTGCAAATGGACGATTGGCTTAGTCCCATTATCGTACTTAACCGATGAATACTCAGACCTGGATTTTCCGAAATGCGAATTAAAATTTCCTCTTTTTCATCCACTGTGATAGTTTTCGGAGCTCTATGATTGCGTTGTGCGAGAAAGGATTAAGTTTCGCCTAAGCGGTTGTAAAGATTTTTGATGAGTTTATGATTAGGTTGTCTTCTATTTGGGTATAGTTGTAGATATTTTCGGGCCGCCTTATGTTCATTAAAATTTGTCTAAGCATAAATACAAATCATATCACGCATTTCACTATTAGAAAAATGATTATGTCGTGGCATTTTCTGATTACTAGCTAGATCTTTTGCATTATTAATAATTAACACGCATGCACAAAAGCCAAATAATTTAATGACATAAATTTGGCAAATATTGACACAAACCTACTTAGAAAAAAATAGGAATAACGGTGTCTGAAAAAAATTCATAGCAAAATACATTGAAACTTTTAAATGCAAATAAGTTATAAACAGATAAATTTAAAAGATCTAAACAAGAGTACCTTTTATCTGTAGAATTGAGCATTCTATTAAATTGTCGACTTGTTTTAACAGACATGGTTTAACAGAAAAAAAATACGTTTGAAATTACTTAAACAATATTGTGAAACTAGCGCCCTCTGAAAGCAAAGTCAAAATGAACTTAAAATTGGTAATTTTCACACCAAAAAACCTAAAACTACCAATTTTCAAATGTATACTTTCAAAACTTTCTTAAGTATTGAGAAATTTCAGAAAAAAGTTTAAACTTTGGACACGCTGTACTTCTTAAACCAGCGACATCGTTATGAACAATGTTGAGCTCAATCACAACATTTTGGTGCGTAATATCTCCAGTTTAGCGTTAGTCTATTCTTTCTGACTCCCCCTATATATATAAAGTATTAATTATTTCGCGGAGGAAATATACTGAGCTAAAATTAGTGTCCTTCTGTCCCTCCTTGTGGGGGGTTGAGGGGTAACTTTGATTTAATTTTTTGATTGTTTTAAATGGTATCCCTTACGTTTTGTTCCAGATTCGAATTCTACAGCAAAACACACATAAAATTTGTCTGCAACATTTTTTTCGATTCACGATAGCTGGCGCTGTAATCAGTGAAATTTAATTTTCCTTTCGCTTATGATTTACTGGAATGTTTGGTGAAATCCGCTTTAAAATCAATGTAACCAAAAACTTTTTGCCGCTAGTGTTGTATAATGCTTTCTTTCATAAGGCAAAATTTATGAAAGTATCACTTCCATCAGACACATAAATTATCTTTCGGTAGATATGTTTGGTCTAGTCCCTCCAGGATTATATGTATATACAGGGTGTTCCATCCCAGCTAGAACATTCGATAGCTCCCAAACCATTGGAGATATAAAAAAAATTATTTCATAAATTGTGTTTCGATTTAAGTGCTGCACATTCAAAAATTATTTTCAAATATGGCGGACTTCCGTTTATACCGGAAGTTGACACTAACTTACTTATTTTAAATGGAACACCTTGTATATTATTGCATTTTTGGATTCCTTATTCAAAATAAATATCAGTTTATTAAGCATATAGAAGCATTAATTCGTACCATTCACAAGTTATTAGACAATTTATAAAAAATTGACGTATGCATAACTGAAGAAAAAGTCCAAAATCAAGGAAAGTAAAAGAGATAAAATTTTGGGGTTTCTTTCATTTCAAAGAGCAGAAAATAGACTACTACAGCAGCTACGATTTTTTTTATTTATTGTCTAAAATGTCAATTTTCTAATACTTGTCAAATGGAAATATTCAACCACCAACAACTTCAGTTTTTCAAATGGAATGATATAATTATTTTTTGTCTATCAGACGCAGAAAAAAAAAATCTTTCATTTGATATACTATTATCAATAGGTATTCTTAAATCAATCCACAACAAGAATATTTTTAACGGGCAGCAAAAATGATGCAAAAAATAAACGGTTATCTAAAGAATGTCAATGGGATTTCAAAGTAAATGTTCAAATTGTTGACCGTTGTTTTCAACGCACAACTGGACCCTGTCATTAAACTGTTTATTTACATTTTGAAGCATATCAGGTGTAATTTCGCTAAATGCATGCAGGATCCTGTTTCGAAGCTCTTCCGATGACGTTGGAGGAATTTGGAAAACTTTTTCCTTTATGCACCCCCAAAGAAAAAAATCTAATTTATTCAGGTCGGGCGACCTTGCTGGCCAATTCACAGGTCCTCCACAGCCAATCCATTTATTGGGAAAACGTAAGTTCAAAAAATTTCGAACTTCCCGGCTGCTATGTGATGGTGCCCCATCCTGCTGAAACCACATGTTTCTAATAATGGCAAAAGGAATATCTTGTAATAGATCATCCAGTTCTACTCTTAGAAACAAAAGGTATTTATGGCTATTTAAATTTTCATTAAAGAAAAATGGACCTATTAAATGATTCCTAATTATTCCTCCCCAGACATTGATTGAAAATCTGCGTTGATGATCAACTGTTTGGATTTGCCGGGGATTTTCTGTTCCATAATGATGAAAATTTCGACAATTGAAGGACCCATTACTATGGAATGTGGATTCATCAGTAAAAAGCACGTTATTAAAAAATTGAAGATCTTGTTGTATTTTTTCTATACTCCATCGGGAATACGCCATTCTATTCGCAAAGTCATTTGGTGTTAATTTTTGATGGATTTGAATATGATAAGGATAGTATTTATGGCGCCGAAGAATCCTATGTACCGTGGTTGTCGAAATATCGTGGGATTTGCATATTGCTCTTACGCTTATATTAGGATTTTCTTCTATAGAGCCTAATACCAGAAATTCATTTGCCTCTGTTATGACGGTCGTTGTTCGGACACTTGGTTGGCGAAGAACACTTCCGGTCGCTCGAAATCTCACCAAAAGCTTTTCGAACGTAAGTCGACGGGGGTGCGTTCTGTTGGGAAAACGTTCGGCCTATACCCTTGCAGCTAATAATGAATTCTCAAGGCACTCGCCAAGAATAAACATCATATCTACTAATTCTTCTTGTGATAGAGACATTTTTCGAAATCAACAACTTATAATGATAATTAAACAACTTAAATAATTTGGTGCAAACAAAAGAACGGCATAGCTAGAGTTGACTGACTTCAGCTGTACATTTATTCACAAATGTATAGCTATATTATGTCAAGCCTATTATGCAAATTACGACAGTAGTATGTTGGAAATGAGGAAAATATTTTTGTTGCGAAGTAATTTAAGAATACTTACTGATAATAGTATATCAAATGAAAGATTTTTTTTCTGCGTCGGATAGATAAAAAATAATTATATCATTCCATTTGAAAAACTGAAGTTGTTGGTGGTTGAATATTTCCATTTGACAAGTATTAGAAAATTGATATTTTAGACAATAAATAAAAAAATCGTAGCTGCTGTAGTAGTCTATTTTCTGCTCTTTGAAATGAAAGAAACCCCAAAATTTTATCTCTTTTACTTTCCTTGATTTTGGACTTTTTCTTCAGTTATGCATACGTCAATTTTTTTATAAATTGTCTAATAACTTGTGAATGGTACGAATTAATGCTTCCATATGCCTAATAAACTGATATTTATTTTGAATAAGGAATCCAAAAATGTAATAATATACAGGGTGTTCCATTTAAAATAAGTAAGTTAGTGTCAATTTCCGGTATAAACGGAAGTCCGCCATATTTGAAAATAATTTTTGAATGTGCAGCAATTAAATTGAAACACATTTTATGAAATAATTTTTTTGTATCTCCATTGGTTTGGGAGCTATCGAACGTTCTAGCTGGGTTGGAACACCCTGTATAAACACACAGGTTCGGGGAGTGTGTCTGGAACTGTTCAGGACTGATTTAAGGTTGTACATAGTGATTAGATAAGCACTTTAGCATAAGTCGAATTAGTACTGCTGGTTGCATCGCAACCTAGTAGCTTTAATTTAGTGTATCATATTTTATCGCGCGCCCAGAGGCGACGCCTATGAACGTTAAGAAATTGGCACCATTTCAGAAGGCCCAGAGGTGGGGAATCCTTTGTCCTAATAATGATGGTTCCTCGAACGGGACAACCTTCTCTCAAGTAGCTTTGTTTTGCCATAGTACCCCGTTTCTAGCGGCGGCAATTAAGAGAACCCTCTTTGTCTACAAGGGTTCTCCTGGAGTACGCCTATGGGTGCCGATCCCTGAAGGTAGTATTTAAGGTTCCAAAGGGAGTTTTTTGGTCTCTCTCTCTACGATTTGACCACACGGCAACTATCCCTTAATCACCAATACTTATTGTTTAAAAGTGTACCCAATTATATCATCCTGAAGTGCAAGGAGAAACGTTTTTTTTCTACAGTCCTTCGATCCTACAGGCAAGGTTTCTCTAAAGCTAAACAGGAATGATGCTTAAGAAATTTATTCCTTTCTTACGTCTTGATATAATAAGACACTCTTTTAAATCTATCGAACCGCATAGTGAAAAATAGAAAATCATTAGTAATTAGTGTGTTTTCTTTTCACCCTCATAACCCAATAGTTAGTTTTTAAAGTAAGTGCTCAAAATGATGGCCTTCAACTTCAATGCACTTATTAATCCGCATTTCGAACAACCGAACACAACTAAGAACTGCATCTGCTGGAATTTCGATACGAGCATTTCTAATACTCACAAGTTCTTGTAATGAATTGTTTCTTTTTTTATACGTTTAAACCAAAAAAAAAAAGGTTATTTTTATTTATCCCCAACAACGCGTGTTGGAATGTGTAGGACCTATTGGTCGCGTTAAACTTTTTTCGGGGTGATCGTACTGGGTAATTAAAATAACTTGCTGGGAAACAAAAAGGAATATATGTATATTGATGACTAAATTTAAACGACTATGTTGTCGCTATGAAAGGTAAAGATGTATTTAACAAAGACGATTAGTATATATGTATGTGAGCATTCCTCGCTTATGTTAAGACTATCAAGTAATACCATGTGAGAATGACATGGGTGTTAGCCGTAAATTACTTCTAATATAAGCGTGAGAAAACGATAGAGGGTTGTTTATGAATTCCTTAACATAGGTGAGAGAAAAATTGATGATTGGTCAGGAAATCGTGGAAAAAGGCCTGGAATGTGGCTTATGAATGCTCTTAAAAAGGGAGGGATGCGCTCGGGGAAGGATAAGACATGTGTATCGGGGGGCATTCTGGCCTTGGTTCTTGACAAGTAAAGGAGTACCTCAAAACTTGCTTTGTTTTATTTTTTTCATAACCAAAATCTTACATGTATAACTAGCCGCGTTGTCGAATTAGATCCAAATGTAGAAGAAGGGCTAAAATTCAAGAGGGGAATGGATAACTTGTTGGAATCTTACAAATAAATTAAGAAAGAACTTGAACTGAAAAGAAAACAAACTTGCATAATTCAGTTTTTTCTCCATAACAATAATTATATTTTTTGTACGTATACTTATATATAATATTATGTACATATACGAATGTATGCTGTGTATGGTATATCTATGTCATTCTGTGGAAAAAATTTTATATTTGCATCAATATTTATGTGGGATTTACTAATCAGATAGCTTTAACCCTTTTGTATATATGCAAAAACTTCTTTAGTTTTACAAAAAAATCGAGGCACGACCAAGAAATCGCTAAGTTGTGCATAGTGATAGCGTTAATATTGTTAGTTAACTCTGTTAGATTTAAGGTGAAAAGAGCTGTGAGGGGGTTGCTGTACTCCTATGGGACGCCCATGTATGTCGCAACCTGGTTAGAAGTATTATCGTCAATTAAGAGGGTTTTGCAATCGTTATCTTCATGTGATATTGATACTTGGTGATTGATGTCTAACCACCTTTTGTCGGTATTCATGGAAAAGCACCGACCAAGTGTTATCAGTACCACCGTAATGTCGCAGGTGGTGTCATAAATCAATAATTGCTCTCTAGTCAGGGTACGACACTGTTTTATTACCCTTAGATTTAGTATTTAAAAGCACCCCGAATCTAAAAGGCCCTTTTTTCTTTCGAGTGGCTTATCTATACCTCTTATCTGTGGAGCAGAAATCAAAATAATGCATCCATCATTATATCAAACCCTAGACAACGATAGAAAAACCTATATTTATGTTTTTACTAATAAAATAATACATATGTATGTTTACAGAGTGTTCCGGAATGATGGTCAAATCTTTTAACATGGTATTCTACCAGCCATTTTAGGGGGGGATTTTCGTATGAAATTTTTCAATTTTGGTCCTTCCTGTCTAAATATTCGAGTTTAAAAATGGCGAAAATTAATCGTAAAAAAAACAAGAAAAATAAGAGGGGCGCAATTTGAACGATTTTATTGACAACATCAACACTCTCTACATAACAAGTACGTAACCCCCGCGGATAAAGAGGGACTATTGTATTGTATTTGGAACAATTGATTACTGATAAAGGAGTTCAACCCGATGGAAATAAAGTAAAGCCAATAAAAGAATTTCTGGTTCTTAAAATTCCATAGAAAATCAAATCATTCCTGGGATTAGCAGCATGCTATCGAAGGTTCATAAAATTTTTTAGCAATATCACAAAATCGCTGACTAGACTACTTAAGAAGGACATCAACTCAAATGTACCAGCATTTAGCAAGACACTTTCGAGAAATTAAAGAATGCCCTTTGTTCTGAACCCGTTCTACAACATTCAGACGTCGGGAAAAGATTCTATTTAACAACGAATGCAAGTCAATATGCAATAGGCTCAGTCCTGTTACAAGGACTTACCAAACAATTTCCTGACCTTATTCGCAAGTCGCACGCTTAATCTCTCAGAATCCAACTATTCCACGACTAAGAGGGAATTTCTAGCTATTGTATAGAGTGTTAAACACTTCCGTCCGTATTTGTATGATAAAAATATGATAAAGGTCATTATCTTCACTGATAACGAACCTCTTACTTGCCTATTCAACGTAAAGGATCCTAGTTCAAAACCAATGCGTTGGAAGTTACTCTTAGAAGAGTATGACTATGTATTTCCGGGATTATAGTGAAATTCATTATAAATCCGAAAAATCAAATTATGTAGCAGATGCACTTTGCGGAAACCCGTGGAAACCAAAGCTAAAAACGGAAACATTCACCATATAACTACTAATCCTACCCATTGCAATGTAACTTATTAAAATTTCCTAAAACAACTCAATACATCCTTAGTAATTTATAGCAATTTAAATGAAACAGAAAGACATTCTTGCCACCCCTAATGTCGTACCCTATAATCCCTATAATCTCCTATAATTATATTTTCATCGGCAGGTCTAGAACATGGTGATAATCCATTTTTCCAAGCTATCAGAAAATCATATGATCTTTTTCATTTACTAAAACCTTAAAAACCGACACTAGGTGAAATGAGATTTTTTACGGTCAATATCAAGCAAATCATATGTGTGTTTTATAAAGTAAATTATTGGAACAATTACAGCTATAAATCCATATATAAACCTGAACTAATCTTTTTTTTTATATAGAGGTTCAGGGGAATCTGCCAGCAGACATTGGGGGTTTGATACTCGGCGATCTTATTTGCCTCCTCCGTCGGGTTGGCGTCCCAATCCAGGGAACGCCGTCCGCCTAAATCCCCTTTCCTCTCTTCACCAGGAATCCCACCCGGGACCACCGTGAGGCATTGCTTCAGAGGGGTGGTGGTGAGTTTTGTCATTATTTGTTGTATCACTCTGGTTTCTATTCGAAATTTCCTTCGGCGATTATTTCCGTTCTGTTTCTGCGCAACTCCTCCTGCGTCTTCGACTTAATTATGATATCTAGCATTTCTGTGATTACATTCTAGCTGTTTTCGTTGTTCTGTAGTATTTCGAAGACATTATCAATTCCGATTCTCTGGTTGCATTTGGATTCGACTAATTTTCTAGCATCTTCGGAGTTCAGACAGATAAACATCGTGTGCTCCGGGGTGTCGACACTGCCACAGAACCAGCACTCGTCGTTTTCGGATTTTTTTTATTTTACACATGTATGTCGAGAAAACTCCGTGTCCGCATAACGCTTGCGTAGTGTGATAGTTTACCACACCGAATTTTCTCGTGGAACACCTTTATGAAATGTCTCGCGAAACCTTGATATCTCGTTCATCTTTCTTGCCATTTTTCGTACAGCACTTCTCTGGCTTCTGCCCTCGCGGATGGTCCTTTCCCGTAGATCTCCATTCTCTTCTCCATGACGAGATTGATGGGTGGTGTTCTCGCTATGCCTTGTGCAGCTTCCAGCGAGATGGTTCTGTAGGCTGAGATGATGCCTATGGCGAACCTCCTGTTTATTCGTTCGAGCTTCCTGATATGGAACTTTTCGTTTCTAGTTTCTTCTCAAACGGGTACCGCGTACATCGTGACCGATATTACTGCACTTATGAGTAATTTTCTCTTGCTTCACGAGTATCCTCCGATGTTTGGCATCAGTCTCAGTAGCAGGTTTATCATCGAATTTGCCCTCTCGGACAAATTCTTGACGTGCGCTCTGATTCCCATGTTTCTACTTAGGGTTACTCCTATGTACTTTGCATGTTCCTGACTCTCGACTTTGTCGGTGCCCAATTTGAAGCTTATATTCCTGATCTTCGTCCTGCCCATTAGCAGCACCAATTCCGTCTTTTGTCTCGCCACCTTTAGCCCCATTTCCTCTAGTTTCCTTACTATTTTGTTGACGGAATGTTCTGTCTTCTTTTTTATGTTTTTCCTATCCTTCGCCCTCGCTATGACAGTTAGATCGTCCGCGTGGGCGACGAAATCTATTCCAGATTTAGTCTTTATTTCCAAGATTTCATCGTAGAAAACGTTCCACAAAGTAGGATCGAGAACCGATCCCTGCGAAACGCCGCACGACATCTGAGGGGACTCTCCATTGTCAAACACGATAACTCTCTCTTCCAGATAGGACTTCACCATTTCCACGAGGTAAGTACTAATGTTTTTCCTTTCCAAAGCTTTCACTATGCCATCTCAGGGAGCGCTGTTGAAGGCATTCTCGATGTCCAGGAGGACCAAAGCGCAGTGATCCTTGTTCTTGAAAGTTTTCCTTCTTATTTCCTCAGTTATGCTTTTGACTTTGTTCAGGTCTCCTACTGTTGATTTCCCCTTTCTAAATCTGTACTGGAAGTCGGATATGTGATCCCCTTTCTCCAGTTCGGATTGTAGCCTCTCTAGAATTAATTTCTCCAGGAGTTTGCCTACAGTGTCAATTAGGCAAATTGACCTGTAGGAAGTTTCGTTAGAGGACGGTTTCTTCGGTTTTTCGATTAGTATTACCCTCGCTTTTATCCAGATTTTCGTAAAATAGGAAGTTTTCAAATATCCGTTGTAGGTCTCCAGAAATACGCCACCGTATTTTGCCGCACATTTGTTCAGAATGTCTGTAGTTATCCCGTCCGGATCCGAGGCTTTCTTGGATTTCATTCCGGCCAGCGCCGTGCTCAACTCCTCTCGGTCGAACATCCTGACTCCTGCTACCTCTGTCCTTCTTCTCGTCCATACAATCTCCGGTTTGACGGGGAAAAACTTTCCGATCTACGATTTTATCGCGTCGTTGCTGGGCTTTTCCTGTCCTCATAGCTTCATCCTTTTGATAAGTATTTGGTAGGCCTTACCCCAAACATTTTTCTCCAGTTCTTCCCGTAATTGAGACCACTTTGCTTGTTTGCTGTTGCTTATTTTAATTTTCAATTCCTTTTTCCACCTTTTGTGTTCCTCTCCTACGGCGCCCAGTACCATTTGCCCCGCGTTTTTAACCCTTAGCCGTGTTAGCTTTCTTCTTTGTGCGTTGTATGCCTTCCTGGCTCCTGCAATTTCCTTGTTCCACCAATAGACCGCTCTGCTTCCTTGCTTGCCGCATTTTAGATGTTTATTGTACAGCTCTTGTTGACCATTTTTTCGGCCGAACCTCCGCACCCGCTCCGGAAAAATCGAAAAAATCCCCTTCAAAAGTTGTCACGCTTCCAAATTCTGCCCGTTCGATGCTGCCATATCTTTTGCTCGCAAACTTGTTGTTTTAGGACGTATTTAATCGTTCTGTGGTCACTCATGTTTTTTGGTTTTCTTCGACCCTCCAGGATTCTAACGCTTTCACCATTCCGCAGTTGACCAACGTGACATCGATTATCGACGATCCGTTTACACTGCAAAATGTGGGAACGTTACCTTCGTTCATGACAACAATTCCCGTGTGAGAAATCCAGTCCTCCAAAACTAGCCTTCTCCTGTTGGCCACTGCTGAACCCAGTACCGGTGTTTTCGCGTTTAGGTCCCCTCCGATTAGGATTTTCTTAGTCGAAGTCCATCTGTTTATTTGAACGGACAGATTTTCCAGAAGTTCCTCGAAGTCGTCCTCGGCGCCATTTGGAGAAAAGTGACAAGATACTATTACCGTGGCTTTGAAGATATGTCCTATGTAGTCCTTACCCTTAAACTTAGTTTCTACTTCCAAATCTATGTACATTTTTACGAAATAGTCCTTATTTACATCACTTATTCCTATATTTACAGTGTTATTAGTGAGTTCGGATCCGATCATAATGTCTATGCACTCGTCTTTACAGTTTTTCAGCATCAGATCGTGTACGGCACGACTTCTGTTGCAATTTAGCTGCGCAAACTTTAACCTTGAGATCGTTGTATTATGTTGCTTTCCGTCCTTTCCCATTTTAGTGCATGTTCCTTTTGGTCTCATTTTCTTGTTCCTTCCTCCAATTTTGCACCGTCTGTCTATAGATGGGGCAGTTCATGTTCTATGCCGTGTGCTTCCTTTCCTTTTGGCAGACGTAGCAAACGGGATTGTTTGTACACTCTCTCGCCAAATGTCCTGGTTCGCAACAGTTTAAGTACTTTCCCGCCATAGTTGCTTGGTTTGCACATTTGTTAACTGAATGTCCGAATCTGCTGCACTTGAAGCAGCGGACGGGAGCGTCCGCTTCTTCTACTCTGCACTTTGTTCAGCCTATCTTGACATTGCCGCGGTTGAGAATTGTATTTGCTATTTCCATGGTGATCCGTACGAAAGTGTGTTTCAAGTCGACTCTATTTGTTTTTAGGCCCAGCCTTTCGTGTCAGAAGTCGACTTCTGTGTCAGAAGAACCGCTTATTTCTTTGAAGGCATTTTCGATGTCTTCTACCTTCATGCTTTCGTTCAAATCTTTGACGAACACCGTTTTGGTGTGCTTTACAAATTCGCTACTTGCTTTGTCCCCAAAATTTGCTTTTATTGCCTCCAGGAATCTGACTTGCTGTTCCTCCTGTCTACCCACGAAGTCGACTAGTACTTGTCCTTCCCTGGTTTTTCTTAATCCCTTTACTTGTATTCCTAGTTTTTCAGTGTTGATATTTTCTTTCAGGGACTTGACCATTTCCGCTTATCCTATCCTTGCTCCTTGTAAATTAATTTTAATTTTCTCTGTTTTATTTCTATTTACAGATGTTCATTTTCGATTTCCATTTAGTTCAGTGTCCGGCTGCTGTTCTGCATATTGCTCCTTTTCTTCTGAATTAGGTGGTTTTTGTTGTTGTTGCTGCTGCTTTCTTGTTGGAGTTCCGTACATTTTCAGAACGACTTCTTCGTTTGCATTATTATAGATGATCTCTAGAATTCTTCTAGGACTAATGTGTTCGGGGACGTTGAGGAGAATGCCAGAGAAGTCCGATTGTGAGTCGCAGACATCTCCTTGATTTTCTTCAAGTTTTCGAGGATAGCTTTTACTTTGTTCTTTCCCTCCGTGTTTGATTCCAATTTAACAAGGATAGTGTATTTACATAGGTTCCTCCTGCTGGTCCCCCCCCTCTTCCTCGTCGTCCGCCATACTGAGAACGTTGTTTTACACCGACGTGTAGATTTTATTAGTGACTAATTTGTCATCTTTCAGTATATTCCCTAGTTGAATGTTGCTTTCCCCTATGTCCTGCAGCAATTTTCTTTTTTGGTAAGTGGTGTCTACTATCACTATCACTGCGCCTTGTGGCGCATCCTCCTATTCTAGGATGATGCCTTTTTCTGTGCCTATCCTTTTGTAGTTTCGACTGGGTCATCTCTGATTAACGATTTCGAAGATGTCGTCTATAGAGAAATTTTGTTTCATGTCAATTTTCTCTCTGAATTCCTTATTCTTTTGGATATCTTCGTCGTTTTCCATTTGCGTGCCTGCATCCACCATTCGTTGCATGCTTATGCTACTCGTGGTTGTTTGAATCTCTTTGTCCTTTTCCTCTTTTCCTCGGTCATCTTTCCGCATTTTCCCATTTTCCTTTTTCAACCGAAGGAGCGTCTCCGACATTTTTTCGATGTTTAAGAGGCTGGACATCGCCTTAAGGTCGCCACTCCCTCCTTGAATTATTTTTTTGAATTCATATTCTTCTTTCTCCTCAGAAGATGGTGGTATTCTATGGTGTCTCCGCTGCTTTCTCTTTTTAATGGTTGTCTTCAATTCATCGTCGCAGCATAGACCAAAGTATGCACACTTACGGGAGAGAGGAAGGTCCGGAGCGTTTTTCTCCCTCTTTTCAACGTTGGACCATTGAGGTGAGACGTTTATTCCTAGTCTCCCTCGTACGGGTCTAGATGGGGTTTCTTCTTCTCTTTCTGCCATTTCATTAATAACCTGAACTAAACTTTTTTTTGGTTTTAGAGGAAAAAAACCTTCCACAGGTACCCGGCCTGGTGGTCTGGCGACCGGATTATGTGGGATTCGCCCCCCTGAAGGGAGGGCGCCTACCCACTAAAAAACTCCCCTCTCTCCTCGTCCTAGATCCCATCCGGTATCAGACATTCCTTCGGGTGGAGGACGAGTAGAAATATCCTCCGTTTGGTCCTCTTCCGTGGCTTGTTACGGGTCGTTGTCAGGGGGGAATTCCTGCATCCTTCTTTCATGGAGACATTTCTCCATCATGATGGAATCCATCACATCGATTAGGGAGCTCCAACTGTCCTCACTCTCCATCAGCAATCGAGTTACATTTTCCTCGCTGATAAACGTCCCGCGCGTGCTCTATACGTATCGAATTTCGCGCACTTAAAGATTGTGTGTACCGGTATGTCGATCTCACTATAAAACCAACACTCATCCGTAGCAGCTTTACCAATCTTCTTTAAGTACGTGCCAAAAGTACCATGTCCGTTCAGTGCTTGCGTACTGTAATAACTAAAATTTCCATGGCTTCTGTTAATCCACAATTCCACATTTTTTATGATAATCTTAGTATGTTCCCAGTAATTGTCCTATCAATTTTGCCATTTCCGCATTAACACTTTCCTAGCAAGAGATTTTCCCTCCCTATCACTTTTATTAAATGTCGCAGATTTTTTCTCGATTAGGAGGTCAATCGACGGCATACCAGCAAGCGCCTGCGCTGCCATTAACGATATCATTCTGTAGCCCTGTACTATACAAATTGATAGTCTCCTGTTTAACCTGTCCAAGTTGCATATATTGGCTTTTTTGTTCGTGTCGTAACCCCACACTGGAGAAGCATATAGAATAATCGAAATCTCTGCGGAGACAAGAATTTTCCTTCTGCCTATGGAATATCCGCCAATTCTTTGCATTAACCACTCAGCATATTAATCATCTGGTTCGTCTTTTCAGCGATTTTATGGACGTGAGTTCCGAAATTTAAGTCCCTAGCAAAGTAAACTCCCAAAAGTTTCACATACTCTTGGCTATGGACGAGCTGATCCCCTATTTTAAAACTGAACTCCCTTATCTTCCTTCTGCCAGCCAGCATTACTATTTCGGTTTTCCGCTTGGCGACAGAGAGGCTCATTTCTTCCAGTTTCCCAATCACATTGTTCACCACCCTTGTTGTTTTTTCCTCTAGAATTTTTCTATTCTTCCCCCTCACAGTGACCGAGAGATCGTTCGCATAGGCGATCAACTTGACAATCGGTGGCGTATCCAATTCAAGTACTTGATCATAGTAGATGTTCCACAGGGTCGGATCGAGCACGAATTCCTGCAAAACATCACAGCTTATTTGAAGCGTGGGAACGTCCGCATCCTCGACTACAATTCTCCTATCCTGTAAGTAGGACTAGATCGGATTGACCAGGTAAGTACTAACTTGTTTCTTTTTCAGAGCATGGACTATACCATCCCATGGAGCGCTATTGAGGGCGTTCGCCACATCTAGACAAACCATGGCGCAGAAGCCTTGGTTTTTGACGCTCTTTATTTTAATGTCCTCAGTAATTTCCCGGATTTTCATCATAGCGTCGATCATGGACCTCCCCCTGCAGAATCCGTATTGTGAGTCCGACGAGGTAAGTCTTCCTCTGATTTCAGCATTCAATCTATCGCAAATTATTTTTTCATAAGTTTTACCTGTCGTCTTTATAAGGCAAATAGGTCGAAATTTAACCGTTCTTCGTTCTTCTCTTTCTTTGATTTCTCAATCAGCACTAATTTCGCTTTTTTCCATATTTTAAGGAAAATTCCCCTTGTGAAATGCCAGTTTTACATATCTAAGATGCATCGTTTGTGTTGTGTTGCGATCTTAACGAAAATTTCCCTTGTTAAATTGTCGGGTCCAGGCGCTTTTTTAGGTTTCATATTCTTTAAAGTATTTTCGAGCTGACTTTCACCGATTTCAGCAAAACTACCAGTGGTTAAGTATTCCATGTCCCATATAATGCAGGATTTAACAGGAAAGAGGGCCGTAATCTTCTCCTTCACCGTCTCCATTAATTGCGTTCTATATGCACCCATTTTCAATCTTTTGGCAACTATTTTGTATGTTCCTCCCTACACGTTCTCCTCTAATTCTTCACAAAGTTCCTTCCACTTATTGTTTTTACTCTTTTTGATTTCCAACTTGAGTTCTTTTTTTCTACTTTTGTATGCATCTCTCAGCGCATCTATTGCCATATTATTATCGGGGAACTTCATCCTAGCTCTGGTCATTTCCCTCCTCTCAGTAATACACGCTTCTCTTTTGTTTTTAACTTCTTCGTTCTACCAATAGACGGCTGGTCTATTGAATTTTCCACATTTTAAATGTTGACTACAGAATCTACACATCTTGTCTATCACTTCCTTTTCCATTGGATTAGCGTGTTCATCGAACAACTTCGGTAAATATTTTTGAAAGTTCGCAACGTTGCTCGGCGTGATTTTCCAATGTCTTCCGTGTCCCATTTGCCTCTTAACACCAGTAACGATATCTATATTTCCACTACGTATGCAAAATCGGACGGTCCTATGATCGCTCATATTGTTGTCCGATTTCTCTACTTTCCAATTAATGATTTCATTCCGGAGTTTCTCATTACCAAACGTAACGTCGATTATGGATGTCCCAGTTTTCCTAACGAATATAGGTTCGTTACCGGTATTAAATGCTGTTAAGTTATTCGCAGCCAACCAATTTTCCATTATTACTCTACTACTGTTCATTAAGGCAGAACCGAAAACGGGAGTCTTCGCGTTCAGATCCCCCCCGATAACTATCCTCTTTCCTCTATGTTTTTCAAGGTGAACTGTTAACTCATCTAACAAGCTTACAAACTTAATATCCGATTCATTCGGCGAAAAATAACAAGAAAAGATTATAACGTTTGTTAATTCGTCATAAACGAAACCACCGCCAAAAAACTTACTAACTACGACCTTAAAATTAACTAACCTAATAAAGCAGTGAAAATTTTTATCCATTAAGTCTAAATTGTTCATATTACGAATGGGTTCACTGCCAATTACCACGACTATTACTTCTTCCACGGTCACTTTATCAACCAGATCATATACAAACTTGCTTCTGTTGAAATTTAACTACAATGTGGTAACTGTAACTGGAATAAATTCGGTATCTACATGGCATTTGATTTTTAACAAAATCTCTTAAATACGTCAATTTTTATTTCACCCGATACTCTTTTTGATAGTATTCTGATGCTGCAAATGTCAAACCTTTAGCTAGGGTGACAGTTACCCTTAAAAGTTTAAATGAAAATGGAGTTTAAGTGATACATAATTTTAAAAATCTTTTTGACCTGGCATTATCTAACATATTTCTTTTCATCATAGAGCAAAATACAGTAGACACTCGATACCGTGAACAAAATAAAACAACGCACGTTCACGTTAGCGATTTATTTATGTAATCGGGGGTTAATCTAAATAGAGTGGAAAACAGATTATTGGGTGACAAAAAAGTCTGAAATTTTAGTTTGCTTCTTAGGATTTGTAATTTTTTGCACAAGGGCTGTTTCTCTTAGTCTTTTTAAAGCTATGAGGTCTGTGAAGTCCACACCACTATATTCTGCCCACTGGATTGCAGTATTTAATGCAGTTATAGCGCTGTCCAGTGACACTTTACTTGACATTTCTTGAAAATTCTCGACTACATGAACTTCACATTCTTCGTCAGCATCATTCCATTCCAATACATCAGTTTCCTTGAATGTGGCCTACAAATATACCTAAATTACATATGTAATAACAGATTTAAATTGTAAAGATAAATCCCTTACTTGTGGTGCTAGTGTATTGAGAAGATCACAGGATTTGGAGATTAAGCCTGCCTTATCATCGTCCCATCGACGTTTTAAAACAGAAAGAGGTAATTCATCATCGTCATCCTCGGACATTTCAGTGTTCTCTAAAATATTTCTCCAACATTTTGCAATAATTTGTGAATCGAGTCGATTCCATGCAGCCGTTAAGTTGACAACAGCTTCCTTAACAGTCAAGTTTTTCAATGTATCAGTTATGTTTGAATTACTTGCTATAACATCGGCAAGAAGGCTATTCCTGTAATAACATTTTGATCCATAGGTTGGATAAGCGGCGTAATGTGAGGTGGAAGAAACATTGTTACTGTTTGTCCATCTTCGCTCTTTAATTCTTCTTCGTTTGAATGAGATGGCGCGTTATCTAGCAGAAGTAAGACTTTTATCGGGAGCTCTTTATTTGACAAAAAACGTGTAACCCGTAAAGGAATACGTAAATTTATGCTACGATTTCAAGAAAAATACACAACAAAATTTACCTGAGGTACAAAGGAATGATGGAACCATTTTTTAAAAATCCACACACAGCAGTCATCCACGCTGTCTTGGAATGTTCATAATCAAGAGGGCAAGTAAAGTTTTTAAATAACCTTGGATTGGCAGCCTTACCGATAATTAATGGTTTTACTTTATGTCTTCCAGTAGCATTTGTGCAATCTGTTGTTATTCGTTGTTTTTCAGTCTTTCGTCCAGGCGCATTTTGTCCGGTAGAAGTTTCCAGTATAAGCCCGTTTCGTCAGCATTATAAAGTTGATCTAATGTAATTCCAAGTTTCTGCATTTTATTTTTTAACTGCGTTTTGAAAGGGTCAATAAGTTCCGGTTGGGAAGAAAGTTTTTCCCCGGAAATTTTTAAAAACCGAATTCAAAATCTTTTTTTAAACCTCTGTAGCCATCCCTCACTAGCCGTAAATTCCTTATCAGGAATTACATCCTTTATTTCAGAATGTATGGATTTGGCTTTTTGCTTTATCATTTCTCCGCTTACGACAACATTTTTACCACATTTCGTTGATTTAGAAACCATTTGTATAGCTGTTTTTCCATTTGTGGTAATCCAGACCCAGTGACAAAGTGTTTTTCTTTTACTTGATCCAACATATGTATCTGTTATTACTCTTAAAATGGTTCCTTTTCTTTGCTTTACTTTGCAAATCGTAAATTTAGCTATATTGTATTTTCTGGATAAATTTGCACTTGCACACTTGCACCTTTACTTAGCTCCTGAATTACAAGAGATTTTTTATGGAGAGTTAAACACTTTGGTTTTTTCAGCGACATTACATATAACAACACGTATTCACTAATCCTTTCGACAACCGTTCAAAAGCAACAGGCAAATGTTGCAATGCAAAAAATTAAACAATAGGGGAAAGTAAAACTGGGGAAATACCGGGCACGACCCGGGGTCGGGCAACCCCGTATTGAGCACGACTGCCAGGGAATCCCCAGAAGTAGTTCCCCCGGTAACGGAAATCATTTGTTCACGTTATACGGTGGTTAATGTGACAGAAAGATGATTCACGTTATCCGGAGGTTTACGTTATTCGATGTTCACAGTATCAAGTGTTTACTGTAATACTAAAAATAAATTGTTTTCATACTTAAATGTTGTTTATTTACTTGTGATTTTTTGACGAAATATTTCTGAAATACCACAATAATCTGAGTATTCCTTCAATACAAATTAACTTAATTCATTTCGTGTAATACAGAGAAGATGTACTCCACGGAATTAATAAAATTGAGAATAATGCCTTACTTAACTGAATTTCATAAAATCGAAATTTTAATAATGATTGGATACGGAGACAGAATCCGAACACAAAATGAGGTCATTCAATTATTTCGAAAAAAGTATCCTGATTTACCACTCATTAATCAAGGAACCATAAGTAAAATAGGAAAAAAAATTAGAGATCATGGTCATGTGAGAAATACCTCAAGGAACAGACCGCAAAAGATTGATGACAATACAAAAAATAACGTACTTTTGGCATTAGAAGAAAACCCGATTACCCCAACCCAGCAGATAGCTCGTGAAAATTTAATCAGTAATATATTCGTTTTGAAAATATTAAAAAATGAAAATATTCGGTCTTATAAAATGCAAATACATCAAGAATTGCTTGAGGATGATAGAGATCAACGAACTGAATTTTGCGAAAGGATTATGAATGTTGTTCGGCAATTAGAAATATCTATGGAATGGATTTTGTTTACTGATGAGGCAACTTTTACGTTAAATGACCATGTCAGTAAACAAAATTGTCGATATTGGTCTGCTGTGAATCCTCATTGAATGAGAGAAGGTCTCACGCAATACCCTGCAAAAACAAATGTTTGGGCGGGTATCATAGGGAACCAAATATTAGGACCAATATTTTTCGATGAAAATTTAAATGGCCAACGTATATTTAGAATTTCTTGAAGACGAATTAGTTCCTACATTATCTGATTTCTTTCCTAGTGAAGTAAATCCGGATATGTCGGACGAACGGATTTGATTACAACAAAATGGAGCACCACCACATTTTGCTCGGAATGTTCGCTTATACCTAGATGAAACTTTTCCAAATCGATGGATAGGAAGAAGAGGCTCAATAGAATGGTCGCCGAGATCTCCTGATCTCATTCCTCTCGATTTCTTTTTATGAGGATACCTGAAATCGAAGATTTATAATTCGAAACCACGTGATATCGACAAGCTCAAATAACGTATAAGACAAGAAATTAAGCAAATCACTCCAAATACTTTAGAAAATGTGAGAAATGAGTTTTATCATCGTTTAGAGCTGTGTCAAGAAATCAACGGTGAACATTTCGAACAGTTGCTAAATTAAAGGAAATAATAATTTGATTGTTTAAAATTTTGTTTATTTTTAGTATTATTTTGCTCTATGATGAAAAGTAATATGTTGGATAAAGCCAGGTTGAAAAGATCTTTAAAATGATGTATTACTTGAACCCCCTTTTCATTTAAACTTTTAAGCGTAACTGTCACCCTAGCTAAAGGTTTGACATTTGCAGCATCAGAATACTATCAAAAAGAGTATCGGGTGAAATAAAAATTGACGTGTTTAAGCGATTTTGCTAAAAATCAAATGCCATGTAGATACTGAATTTATTCCAGTTAAAGTTACACACACACACACACACAGTTAAACACTGTATAACACGAATATAGTGCGGCTGCCGAAGGTCTGGAACTCGATGCTTCTGTTGTGTTGGGACATATTTATTTCCTAGACGCCTTCTTGTCTGTCCTCCTTCATTCCATTACGGTTACATTATAGGCAGGACAATCTATATTCTGTACACGATGTTCTCTCTTTTCCCGGCACGCGTAGCATTTGGCAGGATTCTTGCATTCGCGTATCAAGTGTCTTTCCTCACAACAATTAAAACATTCGTCTTCCATATTGTCACTTATTTGGCACGTGGATGCATTAAGCCCGTACCTGCTACATTTGTAGCATCTAATCGGGGCGTCTGCCAACTATACCCTACACTTGGTCCATCCTATTCTAACGTGTTCCTGTGTAATTAATTTATTCGCCGATTCTTGGAGCATCCTCACGAACGCGTGCTTCAGGCCCGCTCTATTAGCTTTTCTTGAAAGTCCTATTTTCAGATCCGTTATTGGGCCATATAATTCTTCAATGGCTAGAGCGATTTCTGCCTCTTCACCGTTTCGTCTAAATCTTCCACAAATACATATAGTATTGGCAGGCATTATAAGCTCCCCCTTCCTCACGTCTTTAATATTCTCCCTGATCTTCTCTAGACATTTGGACTTGTCTTCTAACCTGAACTAATCTGAACTAACCAATACTAAACAACACAATACTAACGTTTTGTGAGCAGTTCCTGAGTATGTTTGTGTTGAGTTGCATCAAACACTAGCACTAAACCTTAATTTAGGTTGACCTAAAACGGGGTAACTGGACGCACAAATCACATTGCAACAAACAAAGATAAAGCTATAGTTGTTGGCTGGCAACAATTTATTCTTATTTGTAACGTCAGTTTGCTTATATAATAAATGGACTTTATGTGATCCAATAAATTTAATCCTTTTATAAACGATAACCATAAATGCAATGTCAATATCCGCCAGTAACAAAATCATCTCCACCAAATTATCCAGAATTCATAATTTTAATTACATCTATCCCTCAATTTACACGATATTTATTTTATACGATTTCGCTTTTACATGGTTTATAAATTAACGAATTTCAGAAAACCAGTAAAAATGTATATTTGGCTGCATATACGCATATACACTCACTTTCACATGAAATGCACCACCCACTAATAATAATAATTAAGTCTTGTAATTTTGGCAAAATAATGCTTCATAATAGAGTATCAAATGAGTAAAAAAAAGTAATCAGTAAAAAAAAATCAGTAAAAAAGAAAGAATGCTAGTGGTTTTTTTGTCATCGACCTATTAGATTTTTTATTCAATTGTAAATAAATAAAATAATATTTACATGGAAATATCAGTTTATTTTGTTGTTGAACTGTGAACAAAACATCTCAAAATGCCCCCAGTGAGACAACGTCGAAATTTTTCCCACGTTTCGAATTTTTATAGAGGGCGAATTATCAGCATGAAGGAGGGTGGACTTTCTTTTCGTGAGATTGCCCGAAGAACGAATCGGAACCACACCACGATTGCGAGAATATGGTCTTCGTGGTCTGAAAAGAGGGTTCAGCGACATCGTTCAGCTGGACGTCCTCCCCGTAGCAGCAACGCACGTGAAGATCGACTTCTTAGACGGATGGCCATTGGTGATCGATTTCAAACAACAATGTCTGTTGCAGTAGATTGGATGGGAGCTCTAAGTCGTCAGGTGTCGATGGCAACAGTTTACAGAAGAATTTCGTCTTTTGACCTGCATTCATACCGCCCAAATCTATGACTGCCACTAATCGCCCAACACCAAGCTTCCAGATTGGCCTGGTATCAAGAACGAATTGATTGGAATCATGAGTGGAACAATATCGTCTTCAGTGACGAGTCGCGATTTTGTTTATGGATCAATGATGGTCGTAGAAGAGTCAGAGGATACCGAGGTGAAAGAAGAAATGTATGTAATAGTGTTATGGTCTGGGGTGCGATATGTGTTGGCCGAAGATCTTCTCTTGTGTTCGTTCCAGGCACCCTAAACGCACGTCGCTACATTGACAATGTTCTGAGGCCAGTATTAGTACCTTTCATGCAAACTTTACCAAATGGCATTTTCCAACAGGATAATGCAAGACCACATAGTGCGAACATTACTCGACGATACCTGGAAGAAGCACAATTGGAAATACTGCCTTGGCCTGCACGGTCACCGGACCTATCGCCCATCGAGCATCTTTGGGATATGATGGGTCGCCGTCTTCGAAATTTACCGAGGCCTCCAAACAATGTGGATGACCTACGACATCATCTTGAGGTAGCATGGAATGAAATACCCCAGGAAGATATTGATCATTTGTTGCAAAGCATACCGCGAAGAATACGTGCTTGCATTGCCGTACGAGGCGATGTCACTCATTATTAATTTTTTCATTATCAAATGTTGTATCTTTTAACTGAAAGTCTGATCATTTGATACTCTATTATGAAGCATTATTTTGCCAAAATTACAAGACTTAATTATTATTATTACTGGGTGATGCATTTCATGTGAAAGTGAGTGTATATAGTATAAACATACTTTTATTTCTCGATGGGCTTCTTGAGAGCTTTCTTTCCATTTATTATTAGATTGGGAAATATTGGGTATTCGATTATGAACGAGTTTTTTTATGCTTTCTACTTCCACAAATATTCTACCAATCAACTGGGATGGCGCCATAATTTTTGTTTCTCTCTTTGGGGTTTTTTGGCATTGGCATCTTCGATTAACCTAATATGCATTTAAAATTACCCGTTTTCCTCAATTGCCTTTTAATAGGTGCGAAAGTTTGATGGTTTGGAATTCTGCGATTTGGATATTTGTTACGATAGACTCTGACACTCATACGTCCATTTCCCTCATAGAATCCGTATAATACAATAGAAGCATGTCAATCTTTTAAGCGATAAAATAATGTTCCATTCTAAAAGGCCAAAAATTATTCAATTTACAATAAACTCAGTTCCGATCAACAACAATCATAGTAAACACTATCGGTATGCCAGATATACGGCACATTTATTTTATTGTTCCGTCAGAAACGCAAAATGCAATTTTTAAAATATTGTTTTACAACAATGGTTAATTGCAACGTATTGTAAATAATTTTTTTGTACATAAACTCTATGTTTGGCGAAAATTTTACAAGAGACAAAAAAGCTTCAAAATAAAATCCACTAATAGCAGATAGTTAAGGACTTTAGATTATGGTTTTTGATATAGTTTGCTTAGCTAATTTATTTTGTACTTTCATCCCTTAAGTTAGGCCCTTGTATATCGATAGTTATTTAGAGCATTTCATCTAGGTGCCAGACAACCGTACCCATCAGGTCATATCGAAGGGCTCTCTATGGCTGGGAAATAAGCTACTCATCAAAGGAAGCTTTCTAAATTGGATCATTGTCGCGATCTGCAAGTCGGCGGATCTGCAATACTTCAATAAAAGGGACTTGTATAGGTTTTCACTTGATGGCGGCGATTTATGACATCAGGGGCGACCATAACTCGTAACGGCTCCTGGTAGCGGTGCGCCCCTGGTTGGAGCTCCTCAGGATTAGTACTTAAGCGATGAGCGCAGTAATTTTGTTCTCTTTGACCAGTGCTCGTTCTTGATGCGATTGTAAACATAGTTCGCAAGCTTCCCAACTAGGAAAACTCCCACTTAATACTTAGACCAATATTTTATCATTACTTAAATAAGTGAAAATTAATACAGTCCACATTCGTAAACCAAATTGTGGTTTTCGTGGTTTCGTTTATCGAAGGAACCTTATCATTTTGGTTTTTCTAGCCAGATATTCAGGTTCGTGAAAAAATCATTCGTTGTTTATGTTGTGGTAGAAGTCGCTCATGTGCAAAACCATGAGGTTGTTCTGTAGGCATTGGTAGAAATCTCTCCACGTGTCAGAACAAGAAAATCATTCGTTGTCGTGGCATAAGTAAGAAGAAAAAGCTTGGTGTGTCTGGATCATCGTGGAAGCTAGGGAGCTTTGTTTGGGAAGAGGGTAAGTCCTTTTGTCTTTATTTCTTTTGACCCTTATTGTTTCGTTTGTGCTACTTGTAAGTGATCAAATAGTATCTTGCGTATCACAAGGTTTGGCATTATCGTAGCTGCATATTTTATAAAGTCTTGGATCGGCCACAAATTGCAAGCCGTAGTTATTAACCTTTTGTATTAGCGCTCATAGTGATTTATAGTCGAATATATTTTAATTTGTTGAGATCATGGCATCTGCTGAGGAACTTAAAAAATTAAACGTGGCTAGGAGGACACGCAAGGCCCAACTCACTTTGTTTGGGAAATTTATCGAAAACTTGGATTTGAATAATGGATTAAGCAGTACTGAAATCAATCAATTAGTAGAAATATTTAATAAATTAGACACTATTTTCGATAAGTTTGAGGCCGCCCAAAGTGAGTTGGACCTACACGCTACTGATCTTAATGTGGAGGTAAATGAGCGAGCTGAATTTGAAGGCCGATTCTATAGGCTAAAGGCTGAAGGCAAAGATTTATTAGATAAATTTAGTAAGGCCGATATATCGGCAGAAGACAATAATACAAATGAACCGGTGCCTCCCAGCCCCTTAGCCGGCGTCAAATTGCCAGTTATCTCGTTGTCCACCTTTTCTGGTGATTATAAGGAGTGATTAGGTTTTCGGAATACCTATATAAGCTTGATATACAATAACGGCACGCTGAATCGAATTCAAAAATTCCGTTACTTGCGGGCATCGTTGCTAGGCGTGGCGTCTCAGGTTCTGGGAACTCTGGAATTTACGGCTGATAATTATGATGTCGCATGGACAACCTTGAGCAAGCGATACGATAATACGGGGGTACTTATACATATTCACTTGAAGGCGTTATTCGAAATAGAATCGGTAAATAAGGAATCTGCTCATAAATTGAGGGACTTAATTAATAACGTAGGGAAAAATCTAAGGACGTTACCGGCTTTAGGTCAAAATACCGAACACTGGGGTGTTTTGATAGCCTATCTCGTAGGCACCAAACTAGATTGAGTAACGGAAAGTCAATGGGAAGAGGCGAAGGGCAATAAGAAAGAGGATCCCTCATGGGAATCCTTGAAAGAGTTTCTAGAAACTAGGGCAGACATGCTAGCAGCAATCGAGCGTCAGAAGAGCAACGCCAAGCCAGAAAGAAATACGGAGTTCAAACACAATAGGGCAAGTGCTAAAACTTTCGTGGGAAGCGATTTGAAGTTTGTAGTATGTAAGGGAAATCGCCTATTAGTTAATTGCCAAAATTTTCTAGCTATGTCTCCCAACGAAAGATTTAACAAAGCCAGCAACTCAAATTATGTTTGAATTGTTTAAAGTTAGGGAATTAAGTGAGGGTTAAATGAGAATCGCTTTTAAAAAACTTTATTTTTCGGATTTAAGAGAATAATATTATAAAATAGGGTTTATGACTTAAACTGGAGCGAACAATTAAGACGAACAGCAATTAGCTTTGACACGAACTTAATGTTACTGTTATGATGCTGCAAGTAGTTTTATAGAGCACAAATGCATAGTCGACATCTTATGGCCAGCGGTTCCTAGGATTAAGGGATATTTCTCCTCCACCCTCAGTGTTTTCAACGTCGTCGTGGACAATTCGCTGGAGAGTTCTTAAGGGGATGGATTTTAAGGCTTTATGTTCCTTTCATTGATATAATACTATAGCTAGTACACTTATCATAATAATGCCAGCAATGGATACAATATAAAACGTGTTGTCAGAAGGGACTAGTTCCTCAAAATCAATGGGTTCCATAAGATCCCCTGGAAATCTGGATTTTCCAAGTGTTTTATTTGGAAATTTAGTGAAAAATTTGTTAAGTGAGGATTTGTCACTTCGGAAAACTTGATGGTCATGTTATTAATTGTTAATGCATATTTGTGATTTTTAATAATTACGTCACACTGACTCTGAATAAGTGAACATCCTTTAACCTGTACACCCTTGAACTTAAAGCAATCTTCGTATACTATTTCCGACGTTTTCGTACAAACTAATAAGGCATTACTATATGTTAACGTATGCACCTGATAATTATTTGGTACAGTGGCGTATTGACAATCATTTATAGTACAACTAGTAATACGAGGGTTGAAACATAACCATTTAGCATTAACTTCGTTACATTCTTTATACCATAGCTCGTTACAGTAATATTTGCTAGGACTAATTATAATTTGGGACTTATTATTAGGAATAGGATATATGAATTGCAGATTACAGGTATCCAATTCAAATATGGGTATTTTAACCGCTAAGAGAACCATTTCATCGAGTATCAACATTCCTGTTTTGCAAATGAAGGTCAACTCGAAGAGATGTTTCAGGGGCCATAGCGTATTCTTAGGATAGTGTAACCGGAGATATTGCCATATATCTTTTATTTCTGAGGGAGATAATAATTCAAGATCTAAAGTTTCGACACGTGTAAAAGCAAATAATCGATCCAATTTTTCAAGCATCTGATTTAGTTGATTAAGTTGAAAATATTGATCTTGAAGTCTTAAGCTTAAAGCCATGCTATTTTGTATTTTAGAAAATTCTTTGGAGATGAGTTTTGAATTTTCATTAATTTTATCGACAGTGTCCTTGAACTTGAGCATAATATATCCCGCTAGTGAGCTTAAGTCATTGATTTTTCTCATAGAATTTAATTGATTATGCCTTATTACTTCCAGATTTTGAGTAATTATTTCGAGGTCCTGATTATCAAGATTTCCAGTGATAAACTTAATTCCACTTCCAAGGAAGTTTAATAAGCCGCGTTTCTTTCGTTCTTTTCCGTAATGTATTTTAAGTTTATCATAGGTACCATAGGTATCATAGGAGTCGAAAAGTATGAAAATACAAAGGTCGCAACATGGTATTTTCCTGTTCGTCTATAGTGGGCTTTTGAACGATAAGGTTAGTTAAAATACAGGATAAGGTAAACTTAATATTAGTAAAATTATAAGGAATATAAGTAGTGTGGTAGCGATTAATAATTAATGAGGAGGCTATGTCCTCGGAATAATATCCAGTGCTAGGGAGTTGATGCACTTGAAGGGCCTGCGTCCGGAGGATCGGGATCAGGAGGCTGCGGAAACGGAAAAGTTTTTCTGAGTCTTTTTATTTTTCTAATGTGGGTATTCAAGGGTTTGTTTTTTCTTGACGTACTTATTACTTTGTTCTTAATGACATTCGTAACCTTAGCGGGTATATACCGGGGTAGTATTTTATTGCGACGAGTGGTTTTTTGATAGACAGTGTCTCCGGCTTGAACCTAAGGGGGCTGTTCTGGGTTTTTATTTTGTTTTTGTGTCCTCTGGGATTGTCTTTGTTGAGATGTGTAGAGGACCTATTGGTCGCGTTAACCTTTTGGGATGGTCGCACTGGATAATTAAACTCACTTGGTTGGAAAACAGAAAATAATATGTATTAAATTCCAAAGACTATGTTGTAACTGGAGGGTAAAAAAAGGGTATATCTAAATGACTAAGTATATGTAAAGAGGTATCAATGCGAATAGTCTCTCGCTCTCCTTTTGAGGAACGCCGCGTATAAAATTGAGTGTCAACAGTTTTGAGTTCTCGCGTACGAGGACGCTTCGAAAACTACACTGTCTTTGATGGGTCGTTTTGTAAATATTTTCGTAAAAGGGCAAGAGTTCTTTCTTTCTTTGTTCATTATACTGTTCGTAAATTGTGAGGTCAGTATTAATGCGAGGTTCATGAAAATAAGGACCATAAAATATAGAAAAAGGGGAGTGTCCAGTTGTCGAGTGTATGCTTTGATTATAGATTAAAATTGCTGATATCATGAGGTTTTGGGGTGTTTCTTCTGGATTCTTTGTTTTGAACACTCGTAGTTTCTCGAGAAGAGTGGAATGGAGCCTTTCGATAGGGCTATTAGACGAGGAGTTTCCTGCGGTTGTATAGTGTAATTCGATATTGAACAGATGACAAAATTCCTTTAAAATGTTATTTTGGAACTCATTGCCTTGATCTGAAACTATCTTTTGTGGGGTGTTGTGATGAGCACAGTAGTGCCTTAGTTTATTTAAGACGGTTATGGCATTTTTGTCTTGTAGGTAGTAGGTTTGGGCGTATTTCGAAGAGGAATCTACGATCGTCAGAAATTGGCAATTTGCAAAATAAAAGATATCTATGTGAATGGTTTTAAAAGGTTTGTTGGCTAATAACGGTCCTTCGTAGGCGATTCGATAGGGATGTCTCTCGTATTTGTTTTGGAGACATATTTCACAAGTATTGATATAGTTGGTAATGGATCTCTTAGTCTTGGCCAGTAATACTTTTGTTTAAGATTATTATATGTTTCAGTGATACCGTTGTGATTGTTTTGATGGTAATTAGAAATGATTTCCTGTTGGCTTTCGGTGTCAGGGACGTCGGTCAGGCACGTATTGGAAAATGCAAGCTTGTCGGATTCATTCAGATTGGCCGTTATCACTCTTTGAAACTCGAACCTTAATTCGTCGTCAGGAATGTATATGGTGAACATAACATCTGGTCGTATTACATCTTTAAGGATCTTAAGTATGTGTTCTTGTCGATTTTCCCGATTGATTCGTACTACATGATGATTTTTTTTGAATGGTTTGGTAAAAGTATGTTTGTATGTTTCGCCATAGTCGATTACTAATCGGTTGTTAGCATAATTCAATGGTAGTTCGGATATTGGAAGTCTTTTACCTTCAGGGTCATTGTTTGAATGCACTGTAACACTTGATACACTATCATTTTGATTCTCTTGAGCATCGTTTTCCGCTACAGATGGATCATTGTGTTGTAAATATCTTTCATTTAGCACGTAATCTGCAAGGTCAAAGTCGTTAAGATTTGCTACCGTGTCGTCAACGTTGGGGACCTTGGATTGCGCGTCATGTTGTGTATCATCGGTCGTTTCGTGGGCGTTAATTTCTATACGCGATAGGGCGTCGGCGACCACATTTTCCTTACCTTTTTTATATTTGATTTCAAAATTAAATTCCTCTAACTTTAATTTCCAACGAATTAGTCTTGAATTGGGTTCTTTTAATTTCGAAAGCCAAACAAGGGGGTTATGATCAGTTTCGATCAAGAATCTGACGCCGTACAAGTAGCATTGAAAATGTTTTGTAGAATCTACTATAGCTAGAAGCTCCTTTTTTATTGTAGAATAGTTTTTCTCAGCAGAGTTAAGGGTTCGAGAATAGAAAGCTATAGGATGATCGTTTTGGGAAAGGACGCTACCAATAGCAATGTTGGAGGCATCCGTTGTTAGTTTAAATGGTTTAGTAAAGTCTGGGTATTGCAAAATAGGGGGATTACTAATTAATTCCTTACATTTTTGAAACTCTTCTTTAAAGTCCTGATTGCCGATAAGGGTTTCACTTCCCTTTTTAAGACATTTTGTCATTGGAAAAGTGGTTTTCGAAAATTTTTTTATAAATCGGCGATAATACCCTATCAGTCCTAGAAATGCTTTGATTTCTTTTTGTGTTCTAGGCATGGGATATCGTTGAATACTTTCGATTTTTGTGGGATTTGGCTTAATCCCTTCGAGAGTTATTATGTGTCCGAGGAAGGCTATCTCTTTGCATAGGAATTCAGACTTGTCGAGTTGCACCTTAAGATTTACGTCTTTTAATCTTTTGAATATTACTCGTATGTGATCAAGGTGTTCCGGTAAAGATTTAGAAAATATGACTACGTCGTCCATATATACAAAACAGAATTTATATAGAAATTTTCGAAGAGTTTCGTCCATCATTCGTTGAAAGGTGGCTGGCGCGTTTTTCAGTCCAAAAGGCATGCGAAGATACTCGTAGTGACCGTTTTCGACAGAAAAAGCTGTTTTTTCGATAGAATCGGGGTTCATCTCTATCTGATGAAAGCCTTGAGCTAAGTCGAGCATCGTAAAATATGTACATTTCCCTAGGTTATCGAGGATCTCTTCTATTCGTGGTAAGGGGTATTTTTCCTCTACGGTGACGTCATTTAATTTACGGTAGTCTACGACCATTCGGAACTTTTGTTTTAACGATGCGTCAGATTTTTGGGGACTATCCAGACGGGGGCAGAATATGGCGATATAGAGGGTCGAATAATTTTATCGTTCAAAAGTTTCTGAATTTGATTTTGAATTTCCTGATTCATGACAGGGGGGGGGTGCCTAAAAGATTTTACATAAATAGGTCTGTCGTTAGTCGTTCAAATAGAATGTTTTCTTTGGCTGGTAAAAGTTAAGTTGGAATTTTCATGGTACATTATATCCTCGAATTCATGACAAAGGGGTATTAATTTCGATTTCTCCAGAGGGGTCAGGTGATCTAATCGCAATTGAGACTCTAAATTAAAGTATGACGGCGGGACTGAAGGCGGGTCAATCAAATTGAATTGGTCTTCGGGTATGACTTTTAGTCTCTGATGGAAATTAACCTGAATTTTTGGCATTGGATTAGGAATTTTACACAAACCATCATTAACCTTAACTAAAGAGTCAGGAATAACTTGGTTATCTATATTAAATGCAGGCAACATAGCAATGCCTTTCTCGTAATTTACAGGTATTACAAGGAAGTTTGTGTTTAGATTTTCCACGGGTTGATTTAACGGTTTGTTGTAAGCGAGCGAAAAGGGAATGTCTATATTGTTTAACGTTAGGATTTTGGTTTTGTAGTTTAAAAGAGCTTTTAGTTTTTTCAAATCTCGAGAACCTATTAGGGCGTCGAAATCGCTGTGCCAGTTTAAAACACGTAATTTAAATGAGCGGTCGATACCTAATTCTTCCAGTAATGGTAGTTCTAAATTTTCATTTTCTTGATATGTTTGTTTGCATGCTGTTACTTCGAACGGTTCAATAAATATTCTTTCTGGGCATAATTCTGCAATTTTCGGATTGATAATGGAGTCAGAGGCTCCTGAATCGATGAGGACGGTAATTTGTTTTTGGGGAAGATAAAAATACGGTAATTCTATTGTCTGAGCAACGTTGTTTAGGTCAAGTCTGGGCTGGAGGCAGGGTGTGAAAAATTTTCGTCATTCTCTCCGGTAACGCCGGAACTGGTTTCGTCACTTTGGAGGTTCGTGTTTTCTAAAAAATCTCTATTCCGAAGGTGTGAATTCTTCATTCAGGTCGAATTCATTACTATCGTATGTCAGTGGGGATTGTGTTTCTATGTTGGTTAGCTCTTGAGATGAGAAATTACGGGGTCCTGGTGGTCGAAAGGTGGGGTATCTCACGGAGGGTTGTCTCTGTTGGTACAAGGCGGAAGGTCCTGCGGTAGAAATGGACATAGGTGTTGGGGCGTCCTTTTGTGGTATCGGTTTTGATTTTCCGAATCCTTGGTTGGGAAGTAAGTTGCCTGGCACATACCTGGGACGTACTTGAGAGGGTTGATAGGTCTGGACAGGTCTCAAGTTTTGAGGGGGACGTTGGTAATTATTGGTTGTGTTTCGAAATGGATTAGGTGGGTTTTTGTTTTGGATTTTATTCGGTCCTTCTGAAAGGTTATGCGGGGTGAAATGGTTGTTGGTGAAGGCGCGTGGGGTAAAATGTTGATGAGTAAAGTTAACTTGGGACTCTACCATGTCGTAGTTAACCACATGCTGAAGGGCGGCATCTAAAGTGTGAGGTCTTTGTATCATTAACATAGTTTTGAGTGTTTGAGGAGAGTTAGTCGTCAAAATTAAGACGGATGTATTTTCTACTTGAGAAATTAGAGTAGTTCGAGAGGTTTGTTCAGCGACTTCGCATTGGATTTTCGCGAGAATTCTTTGCATGAACGTTTTTAGTCTGTCTACAAATTGTAATATAGATTCACTCTTATTGATTTTCAGATATTGCATCTGTTGCATTAACACTAAGTAGGTTATGGGGTCACCAAACTTTTGCCGTAAAGCATTTCTAAGAGATCCCCAATCATTTAAATCAGGCCTAGAAAGATAAAAGTTTCTGGCATCATCAATTAACTTAGACTTAATGGCGGCTGTCACTAACCGTCTCTGTTCATCTGACGTATGATAGTACGCCTGATGAAACTCATCAATTGATAGTATAAAGCTCTCTAAATGATCCTGGTTGCCTGAAAAAGTGGACAGCAAGGAAGTATGGAATCTAATGCTTTTCATTTTATTTTCTTGTAAGGATTCGATGCTTAAATTATCGAATAGTAATGAAAGTTCTCCTGAGTCAGGAGTTATGTTTCTTGAATTTATTTCTTCACTCTCAGAGTTTTCTGACTCACTGTCAGTATTTTCAATATTTCTGTTTATCACTAAACCTAACTTGGCCCTATTTTTAATCAGTATTCGTTTTAACCTTTTTGATGCGTAAGACATGAAATGGTCATTTAGTAGTTACCTACAATATCGTCAAGGGGAGGTCCATAAAGCTCGGTATTGAAGTAGTACACGATCAAAGAAGTCCTTCTAGAGGTCTGGTTGAAGTTCCGTCGCTCGAAGAGGGTTTGCCAATAATGTAGTCGAGTTGATCTCCAACTGGGATGTTTGTCGGGGACACCAAGGCGTCGAATACTGCTTTCTCTGGTCCGTAAGAGGGGTGATTCTCGAAGTCCGCTCGGAGGGTTGGTTCGGCTAGTACGCTGGGATTTGACAATCGCTTTCACACAACGGAGACCGATAAAGGGTGAAATCGCACTAATTCGACCCGGCTGCGCCAATTAAGTGAGGGTTAAATGAGAATCACTTTTAAAAAACTTTATTTTTCGGATTTAAGAGAATAATATTATAAAATAGGGTTTATGACTTAAAGTAGAGCGAACAATTAAGACGAACAGCAATTAGCTTTGACACGAATTTAATGTTACTGTTATAATGCTGCAAGTAGTTTTATAGAGCACAAATGCATAGTCGACATCTTATGGTCAGCGGTTCCTAGGATTAAGGGATATTTCTAGGGCATTTCGGAAAGGATTGTCGTGCAATGCATTGTACCAAGTGTACGACTAAACGCCACACATTGTTGCACTTTAGTAGATATACAAAGAGAGTTCTGGCTCAATAACCTTAGCGTTAGCGGATAAGTGATGTATGTTAACGTTATTTTGTGCAATGCTAGAACTTTTTGTGCGCTTTGGTATAATTGGAAAAAAGAGTGTCGATGGCGCATCGGAACCCGGTGCCGTTTTTGAGGTTACGATCGCATTAGGACTGTCAAGGGGTGACCCTGGGGGAGGGGGGTAATAATCAGCTATTTTATGTAAAAAAATGTATTATTCATTTGTTGGCTCACTTGGTATAGGTAATTGTTTTACTAACCAATCGTGTATAACATGACAATTTGATATGGTACAAGCGAAATGTTTCTCGCTAATGTGCTCTGTACACATTGGATCTTGCGTGAATGCCGGCGGTGGAGACCATTTACAATGGCATTCATCTACGTCTATCAGTTGTGGTTGACTTTGTACAACGAAAGAACTTTTGCAAAATGTTCTTCACGAAGTTCCTCCAGTACTTGTCCCTCATGTACACATAATCACATCCACAAAGCTTATTGAAGATAATTTCTTCCAATTTATTGCAGGGAATTATACCAGCGTTGTAAGGGAGTCCATGTATGTAGTGTACTGCGTGGTTCATCAATCGTTTGTTTTGCTGCGAAAGAGAATGGAACAGCGCAGGTGGCTTGAATAAATAGTGACCTATTTTCACCCCATCTTTAATGGCCACTTCTTTCGCGTGAAATACTTGGCTGAAGTCTAAATGTAAATAAAAGCCTTGTATATCAATGACAAGAACTTTCATTTTTGTTGGTAATATTTTGATGCGAGTGGTTAGGAATCAAAAGAGAGATGATTAACGTACGATTGGAAAAATGAGCTTTATTTAAATTACTGTATGAGGTGCGGTTAACCAGTGATAGTACTAATTTAGTTTTTTATGAAATAAACTTCAGATATATACTCACTTTCACATGAAATGCACCACCCAGTAATAATTATAATTAAGTCTTGTAATTTTGGCAAAATAATGCTTCATAATAGAGTATCAAATGATCAAACTTTCAGTTAAAAGATACAACATTTCATAATGAAAAAATTAATAATAAGTGACATCGCCTCGTACGGCAATGCAAGCACGTACTCTTCGCGGTATGCTTTGCAACAAATGATCAATATCTTCCTGGGGTATTTCATTCCATGCTACCTCAAGATGATGTCGTAGGTCATCCACATTGTTTGGAGGCCTCGGTAAATTTCGAAGACGGCGACTCATCATATCCCAAAGATGTTCGATGGGCGATAGGTCCGGTGACCGTGCAGGCCAAGGCAGTATTTCCAATTGTGCTTCTTCCAGGTATCTTCGAGTAATGTTCGCACTATGTGGTCTTGCATTACCCTGTTGGAAAATGCCATTTGGCAAAGTTTGCATGAAAGGTACTAATACTGGCCTCAGAACATTGTCAATGTAGCGACGTGCGTTTAGGGTGCCTGGAACGAACACAAGAGAAGATCTTCGGCCAACACATATCGCACCCCAGACCATAACACTAGGTGTTAAAGCTGTGTGGCACCTTTCAGAAAATTGCAAATTTCTTCTTTCACCTCGGTATCGTCTTTCTCTTCTACGACCATTATTGATCCATAAACAAAATCGCGACTCGTCACTGAAGACGATATTGTTCCACTCATGATTTTAATCAATTCGTTCTTGACACCAAGCCAATATGGAAGCTTGGTGTTGAGCGGTTAGTGGCAGTAGTAGATTTGGGCGGTATGAATGCAGGCCAAAAAACGAAATTCTTCTGTAAACCGTTGCCATCGACACCCGATGATTTAGAGCTCCCATCCAATCTACTGCAACAGACATTGTTGTTTGAAATCGATCACCAATGGCCATCCGTCTAAGAAGTCGATCTTCACGTGCGTTGCTGCTACGGGGAGGACGTCCAGCTGGACGATGTCGCTGAATCCTTTCTTCAGACCACGAAGACCATATTCTCGCAATCGTGGTGTGGTTCCGATTCATTCTTCGGGCAATCTCACAAAAAGAAAGTCCACCCTCCTTCATGCCGATAATTCGCCTTCTCAAAATCCGAAACGTGGGAAAAATTTCGACGCTGTCTCACTGGGGGCATTTTGAGATGTCTTGTTCACAGTTCAACAACAAAATAAACTGATATTTCCATGTAAATATTATTTTATTTATTTACAATTGAATAAAAAATCTAATAGGTCGATGACAAAAAAACCACTAGCATTCTTTCTTTTTACTGAAAGTCTGATCATTTGATACTCTATTATGAAGCATTATTTTGCCAAAATTACAAGACTTAATTATTATTATTACTGGGTGGTGCATTTCATGTGAAAGTGAGTGTATATCATATTTTCTGCCGATTACAACCCTTATTTTTACGAGTAGACGTACAGTGACGCCTTCAATAAAATATTTTATGGAAATAAGAGATTTACTAATTAATATACAAAAAGGAAATATCAGACCATATTTTATTAAACTGTTAAAAACTGATTTAAAAGTTCCGGAAGACTCGCTCTTAGAATTGCGTGATCCTTGTTAGGGACACTGGGTGGATACAAGTGGAGACCAAGATGTTATCGACGAACCAGAAAAATCTCATAAAATATTTTGTGACACTTGTATAAAACCACTAATTATGAATAAATCAATTGTGTAATTTATTTTTTATTTTACTCATATATACAATTCTACTAGTTAAACTAATTTTCTTTTCGTACAATTTCACTAAGAGGTAAATGTTCGAAAATGCAATCATGAATAATTATACAATAGGCTTTTGTATTAGAGAGAATACTCTTTCTTGATTCAATTTCGATTTTCATGTCAACTGTAGACGACTTTAAACTTTCATCGCATCTTGAATAGTCTACAACAAATAGAGCATGTTTTTTGAAAAATTCGTAATCAAGTAAGGGACGTTTTCTCTCAGTCGAATTAGAACAGCTTGGAGAGAATTCTGAGTAATTGTAATGTGCATAAGCATAATCTTTAGTAGCAAAATTTAGGTTTAATCTTTTGCATGGATAATATTCACCATTTAAAAATAATCTAATATCTGATATATCTAAATAGTTAAATTTGGTAACTTCGACAGAAACTTTATTCTTTGCATCTGTTTGCAATGCAATAACGACATAGCGAGGACAGTTCACATTAGTAGTAGTTTTCACACTCCATATTTCCTTTGTAGATCCCTCATTAAGGGTGGGCAATTCATTAATTTCCCACTTTCTAAATGGCATTAAAATGGGTTTATCATTCTTCATTTGTTTTAATAATTCAATTTTGATGATGTCGTTAGGTACTATGTGTTTTACTTCTAATTCGATACTATTTATAGAGATTTTAAATTTCCGAAGAGGATGCTACTTTAAATAAACTCTTTAAACCAATTACGACACTGCTTAACTTGATTGTTGGTAAAAAAAAAACAACAACTGTATAAACGAAAGAAAATTAAAGCAGAACAAAAAAGTTTCGAGAAAGATAAACAAGAAAAGTCAGGAACAGCCTTACAGAGTTTACAATTTTTACCACTGAGGCAAATAGCAGTAACCTCAGAAGACCCCAATGATGATTCATTACACGAAGAATATGATTTCAATGATGCTATGTCTGATAATAACAATATGTATAGAGAAATCCTTGACCAATATCTCGAACAGTATCCAGAAATAGCAAAAAAATATATTTATCAATATTTGGAATCTTCACCTGATTTAGATGTGACGTATGGTCCAAGATATAATAAAGATGTATCTAAATGGGTTTAGGAAATTCTGATCTCAATTTTTATAAGGCTACTGGAGATATAATATTAGATAATGAACAATTTCCAGCTTCAGAGGGGTTGTATAAGCTAATTTTTTACAAAGAACCTGACAATGTCTCAAAAAATGATGAATTGCATTACAAAAACATTTTAGAAAAAAGTAATGTTCATCGAATAAGATGGAGATTTGATGAAAGAGTGAAAGAAAATGCAGGATATAAATATATGCATATAACCCGCAGATTATTAAAAAATTTAGACACCCATCGAAAGTCGCAAGTTGAAAGAAGGGGTGGCAATTTAGATCTTAGATATAATACTAACCCAGTAGAATATGTTTATTGGGATAATGTAAATGAATCAATAAACAGATTACGATTATTATTTACTTCAAAAGAGGCGGGAAATACATCTCATGGTAATGAAATTATTTCTATTATTGAAGAACTTAAAGAAGCAAATGTTATATATTAATCACTATTAAAATGAGTTTAGACAAGTTCGGTCGAAATAATCTTAAAGAAAGATATTCTCATCTCATATTAAAGCGGAAACCATCATCAGTCTATACGTCTAATGGTGATGTAGATATAGAAAATAAAAGAATTTGTAACTTAAAAGTACCTCAAGATAATAACGACGCTGTAAATAAAACATATATTGATGCTCAAATGAATTTTCTACAGGAAGTAATGAACAACCAAAAAGATGATATTACAAAAAAGTTGACTGAGATACAAAATAGAGTGAACACGCAAGAAAATGAGTTAATTCAACTTCGGGGCTTAATATCAAGTTTACAGAGAACAGTCTAAAAGTTATCGATATGGCAAAAGAAAAATCTCAACTTATTAATGAGTTTCATAAACCTACTAGAAAATATTTCCAAGATGACGTACTATTATTAAGGAAATAGATGATTTGTGGCAGGCTGATCTTGCGCAAATAGATATGCATGTAAAATACAACAAAAAGTTTAAATATATTTTTATTATTGTTGACTATTTTTCGAAATATATTTGGGCTGAACCACTCAAATCAAAAACTAATGATGAAGTTGCCCAAGCTTTTTCTAAAATTCTGAAACACTCACATAGGTCACCAAAAAACCTTCATACAGACTAAGGAAAAGAATTTTATGGGAACCATTTTCAAATTCTGATAAAAAAATATGACATCAATCATTGTTAAGAACTTTAGGTTATTGCTTCTTGGCGTAGTTTGCTTAGTTAATTTGTTTTGTATTTTTATCCCTTAAGTTACGCCCATGGGCATCGATACGTATTTGAAGGATTCCATCTGGGCGCCAGACCATCGTACCCATCAGGCCATATGGAAGGGCTCTTTATGGCTGGGAAATACGTTACTGGTCAAAGGAAGCTTTCTAAATTGGACCTTTGCCGCGATCCGCAATTCGGCGGATCGCAATACTTCAATGAAAGCGACTTGTATAGGTATTTGCCAGATGGCGGCGATTTTATGACCTTAGGCGCGACCATTGCCCGCAATGGCGTCTGGTATTGGTGCGCCCCTGGGTGGAGTTCCTCAGGCTTAGTACTTAAGGGATGATCGCAGTAATTTTGCTCTCTTTGACCAGTGCTCGCTCTAGACATGTGATCGTAAACGTAACTCGTAATCTTCCCAACTAAGCAAACTCCCACTTCATACTTAGACCAATACTTTACCATTATTTATATAAGTGAAATTTAATACAGTCCACTTTCGTAAACCAAATTGTTGTTTTCGTGGTTTTCGTTTATCGAAGGAACCTCAACAATCATTATAGCAATTTCAGTCATACGAAAGCTGCCATTGCCGAACAATGTATTCGTAGAATAAAAGAAAAACTTTACAAATATTTTAGCCTAAGTGGTAGTTACAAATGGATTGATGTATTATCACAAATAATGAAAAATTATAATGAGAAAAAAAATTCAACCACAAAAATGCGACCTATTGATATCAATAAAAGTAACAAAAACAAAATATTATTCTCATCAAATAACCACATTAAACTTGATATTAACCCCAAGAAATATAATATTGGGGATGTGGTTCGCATAAGCAAAATAAAACATGTTTTTGACAAAGGTTATTTACCAAATTGGACTACAGAATTATTTAAAATTATTAAGGTACAATTGACCAATCCTCCAACATATTTTCTCGAAGATCAGGATGGCAGACCCATTAAAGGAGCATTTTATGAATATGAAGTTCAGAAAACCAAACATCCAAATGTTTATCTAGTATAAAAAGTATTACGTAAAAAAGGAAGACGCGTATATGTAAAATGGCTCGGATTTGATAAAAGTCATAACAGTTGGATTGACATTAATAATAAATTATGATTATTCCAGAATATTCTTTCCCCCCGCCATCTAAATTTTATTTCCAATATATAAAGTTGTTTTATGTGGTTGCTAGTACTATTTTTAAATTCATTAGAGTAATATGTGTAGTACAGTGGAAGGAAAGTGTGTGGTTTCGACGAATGAAGTACTTACAATGTACGAAAAAGGGGTGCCGAAAGACAATGTCACGCTCCAGGTACCCAAGAAGAAAGAAAAAGACTATTCCATATTTAATTCAATATTCACTTCTCCAACTACTGGAATTGATGTCCACGTCAGCCTAAATATGTCAAAAGAATTTCAACCTATCATACGGATTCCTGCAAATGGGAAGATGTTATGCTTTGATGAAAGTGAATGGATAAATCTTATTCCAAATTTCTTCTGACTATTAAATGTCTATTTCGGTGTTAACATGAAAGTTTTTTATTCACAACTTATGTTAGACAATTACGTAGTAAGTAGCTGTCTAGGACAAGATAATATGAAATTAATTTCCGTCTCTAAACAGGAAACTGTTTAGTATTTGTCGGAGAATAACGTGCATGATCTATGTGTGATCAACGATCATTTTATTGTACATAAGTTACATGTATTACATAATGTAAATTTTAATTTTTTTATCAAGAAGTTTTGAAAAATCATCGTGAATTGTTAAAAGAGAATCTTCCTTATGTAGTCTTCCTTATGTAGAAGCTCAGTTAATAGCATTTTATAATAATGTAATAAGCATACTAGGTTATGCCTTAAAAGAATGTTTAAATTATAATAAAAATAAAGTGTTAAAAGATTTACGCAATTAAATAAAAAGTAATATTTGACGATGCTTATAACCTTTTATTTTTAAAAAAATCCTCAATTTTGTAATCTTTCAAGGAATATAACTAATTTTTTACTACTCTTTACTATTAGTTAACTGCTGACAGCGCCATGTGCAGGTATTCAGCATTTACGTTTTTGTTACTATGGCTTATCAGCTACACTAAATCAGAAGTAAATGTTGCAAATTATTTAACAAAATATGGTTACCTCAAAAATATATCGATGGAAGAAAATTCATTTACCGATATACAGTAGTGGTCAAAATTATAGCAACTTTTTAGAATTTCAAATAATTTAGACTTAACAGCCTAAATTCAAAATAGGTTTTGAAAATATGATTCTACAATGACTGTTGGTGATAGAAGTATATAACAATAAAACAATAATAATTTGTATACAAAAATAAAAAAATATATTCATTGCGACCTGGACAAAAATATAGCAACTTTTCCAAAATAATTATAAAGAGTAATAAAACTTCAACACATTACAAAAGAATTGTTCAATAATTAATATTTTGTATAATACCCTCGCTGCTGAATAACTTCTGCACATCTTCGTGGCATTGAATTTATTACATTGTTGATGTAATTGTTATCAATACTCTTCCAGGCTTCTTGAAGTGCCTGAAATAAATCCTGTAAATTGGAATATGTATTATTCCGAATTTTATTATCCACATATTCCCACAAATTTTCTATGGGATTGAGATCGGGAGATTGCGATGGCCAAGCAAGAACTTCTATCCTTTCCTCTTTAAACTATTCTGAAACAAGTTTCGATTTATGTTTGGGGTCATTACCTTGTTGGAAAATGCTTCTTAGTGGCATGGTTTCTTCAAGATATGGTTGTAAATGATTCCTGAGGATATCTCGGTACATGAACCGATCCATGCGACCTTCTATTTTGTGAAGCGGACCCATACCAAAACCAGAGAAACAACCCCAAACCATAATCGAACCTCCGCCATGTTTTCCGGTTGGTAAAACAAACTTTTTTTGCAACCTTGCGCCTTTGGGTCGTCTAACGTATGATGGGCCATCACTTTTAAATAAGTTAAATTTGGACTCATCGCTGAAAACTACCAATTTCCACTGTTCAGATGTCCAGGGTTGGTAATTCTGCGCAAACTGAAGTCGGGCTTTCGCGTTCTTCTTAGATAGCAATGGTTTTTTCGCTGGTCGCCTACCAAATAATCCATTTTCCACTAATCTTCTTCTTATGGTCTTGGAACTGATATGAGCTAGGCCCGTTTCCTCTAAATGTGATTTTATATGAGTGGATGATAGAAATGGATTTTTTTGACACATTCAAATTATCCATTGATCAGTTTTTTTGTAGTTTTCCTTGTGCGTCCTGAATTTTTTACAGCTGCTTCACTTCCTGTTTGCCCGAATTTGTAAATAATTCGAGATACAATTGACTTATGCACACCCAAACTCTTTACAATTTCGCTTTGCCATTCGCCACTTTTATACCGCTCAATGATAATTTTCCTGATCTCTAATGAGATTGTTTTACCTCGACCCATAATGAAAATCGTCGATTTAATTTAGAATATAAAACGTCTTTAAGCACACAAGTCTGTAATTGAAGTGAAATTTTCAAATTCCAAAAGTTGCTATATTTTTGTCCGGTATTGAAAAAATATGTTTTGATAGTTTCTTATAGGAATTGTTGATATTTTATTTGGATGCATTTTAAACATCAACGGTTGTGGAAGACAAATAATATAAAAACGTATATTGGGTTTAGCCGAATAGATACATTTTATTTAAAATTTTTAAAAGTTGCTATAATTATGACCACTACTGTATCTGAGTCAGATGCTATAGCAACATCTCAAGATTATTATCACTTAAATGTTTGATAGAGAATTTAATAAAGAAACTATGGAAATTATGGAGCAATTACGTTGTGGTATATCTGATTTAGAAAAACCCTTAGACTTTTCCATTGGTCAAAATAAATGGTATAAGAAAAAAATAACTTGGCATGTTGCACATCATAGTTACTCATCAATCACCGTAAAAGATATTATTGAGAAGGCTTTCGACATTTGGACTCAAGTTACCGATTTGGGGTTTGAAAACAACATAAAACATCCTGGCATATTTATATCATTTTACTCCTACAACCACTCTATGAATTATAGAAGTATAAAAGGACATTGTAAATCTATATTTGATGGATTTGAAGGAGCATTAGCATATGCATTCCCTCCTACAAAAGATAATGCTTGCACTGAGATTCACATAGATAAACCGAAGAAATTTTACTTTAGATTGGATAATAATGTACCTCAGGATCAAATGAGCTTATTGTGGATTTTGGTTCACGAAATAGATCACATATAAATAAAATATATATAAATATTATTTACATATATTAGGTGTACAACTTTGCTTCCGCCGTTTTTTTTCCGAATTTCGCGATTTTATTGTAAAAAACTAATTATACCTTTAGGATCCAAAGTATTGTCCATCGCTGGCCACTACTTTCTCCCATCTTTCGGGCAGCATACGAATCCCGTGTTGAAAAAATTGGACATCTTTTGAAGCGATCCACGATTCTATCCAATTTCTTACTTCTTCATAAGACCGGAAGTGTTGGTCAGCTAGCCCATGTGCCATGGATCGAAACAAGTGATAATCAGACGGAGCTAGGTCAGGAGAATATGGCGGGTGGGGTAGGACTTCCCATTTCAATGTTTCCAAGTATTTCTTGACCACTTGCGCAACATGGGGTCGAGCATTATCGTGCTGCAAAATCACTTTATCATGTCTCTCGTTGTATTGCAGCCGTTTCTTTTTCAATGCTCGGCTCAAACGCATTAATTGGGTTCGATAAAGAGCACCTGTGATTGTTTCAGTTGGTTGTAACAGCTCATAATATATTACGCCGAGTTGATCCCACCAAATACAGAGCATGATTTTGGAACCATGAATAGACGGTTTGGCCGTCGACGTGGAAGCATGGCCGGGATATCCCCAAGTCTTTTTGCGTTTGGGATTATCGTAATGAACCCATTTCTCGTCCCCAGTCACAATACGATGCAGAAATCCCTTCCGTCTTTGCCTTGCAAGCAACTGTTCACAAGCGAACAGACGCCTGTCAATATCTCTTGGTTTCAACTCGTACGGCACCCAATATCCTTGCTTCTGAATCATTCCCATGTCTTTGAGGCGTTTTGAGATTGTTTGTTGAGTCACTCCCAATGATTGTGCCAATTCTTGTTGACTTTGACACGAGTCTTCGTCAAGTAATGCTTCCAAGTTCGCATCTTGGAAAACCTTCTTTCTTCCACCGCTATGTTGGTCTTCGACGTGAAAATCACCGTTCTTGAAGCGCTGAAACCACTCACGACATGTCCTTTCACTAATAGTGGCTTCCCCATAAGTATCTGAGAGCATTCGATGAGCCTCAGCAGCAGATTTCTTCATATTGAAGCAGAAAAGTAAAACCTCCCGCAAATGACGAGAATTTGGCTCGTACACTGACATTTTCAATTGCGAATAACTTTATGATGAAGACACAAATAGACTAATATTTTTATGAGGTTATGTTAACAGGTGCCCAAGGCTCCTGCATGCCCACATGGGGTTATTTATTTCGATCATTACTTACCGCTACATACATCTATTCAAAAACGGCGGAAGCAAAGTTGTACACCTAATATAAATATGTCACATCATACAGGGTGTCCCGGTTTGTTTCGGACAAATTGATATGGAAGATAAATGTCATTATTTTAAATGAAAAAGATCATATAAACATGGGTCCAATCTAGACCGGTAGTGGAGTTCAGGGAGTTAAAATTTAAGAAAAAAATAGGTTTTTATTTTATTGTGCTGAACCTATCATAGATAGACCCTTCAAATTTTATATAAATACATATTAGGTAATAGGTGCTGCTTCAAACGAGAGTAAATTTCCTCCAATTACTATACAGGGTATTGTATTTTGCAAAGCCTTGGTACATAAAATCCTTTAAAAAAATTTGCTCGTACGCCACTGATGAATTTTTATATATTTTTTAACTTCTCCCATCTATTACATAAATTTTGACTCTCTTCTCTTCTGTTCCATTTCCTCATAAAATAATTAATTTATAAATTCAGTCAAATCTACAGACGTCAAGAAACTCATACTATTTTGACATTTCATATTAGTTTAACTATCAAAATAATGTTTCTTCACCACAAATGTTTAAATATAATATTTAAAATAATTGAATACAAATTTATTATTTTTTCTATGTAGATTTGACTGAATTTATAAATTAATTATTTTATGAAAAAATGGAACAGAATTTGACCAAAAACTAAGAGAGTCAAAATTTAGGTAATAGATGGGAGAAGTTAAAAAATATATAAAAATTCATCAGTGGCGTACAAGCAAATTTTTTTAAAGGATTTTATGCACCAAAACCTCGGAAAATACAATACCCTGTATAGTAATTGGAGGAAATTTACTCTTGTTTGAAGTAGCACCTATTATCTAATATGCATATAAAATTTAAAGGGTCTATCTATGATAGGTCCAGCACAATAAAATAAAAACCTATTTTTTTCTTTAATTTTAACACCTTGTAACTTCGCTACCGATCGAGATTGAACCCATGTTCATATGAACTTTTTTGCTTAAAATAATAATTTCTCTCTCTCATATCAATTTGTCCGAATCAAACCGGGACACCCTGTATAAAGGCAAGATGAAATTAGATGCAGATGACATTACTGCAGTTCAATATATGTATGGACAAAAAAAGAACATTTATAGAACTACAACCACAACTTTAAGACCTCCAACTAAACCTGAGGCGAATTGGACAAAGTCTTATGTAAAAAATTTTAAAAAAATCACTCGATATACAGGGTGGTCACTTTTACGACGCATTCTATGGGGATTTTCGAAACGATTAAAAATACAAGGTTGGTTAAATGGAGAAAAGTTTCGTATTTTTATGTTCTGCAAAAAGCTGAAAGCAAAATTGGAATATCTTATGTAATTACTAAGATATCAACGAAATACCAAAAATGTCGATTTTCTTTTTTTGTCTATAACTTATTTATTTTTCATACAATCATTTTGAAACTTGAGTGTTCTATTTTTTCCGACAGTGTCTTCAATATGGAAAGGTCAAAAATATCCTAGACCTACTAGTTTACGTGAAAATAATACTAACTTTCGATTTTCTTATGGACGCCGTATTGGATTTTCGCATTTTTGAAAAACACGAAAGATTTCTGTTTCGGCGAGGTGCAACACAAGGGTCTTCTGAACTATTTTACAATAAAAATTAAAATATTTAAATATTTGATGAAAAAATCAAGTAGCACTGGATTTGTCAAGGTCATAATTGGTTACCAAGTTACTGACTGTCTTTGACACATAAGTCAAGTAGCCAATATTATTGGTTGCTATGTCAACATAATTTTATTTAAAAAGGAATTTAGTAAAAAAGTGAGTTTTGTTCTTCTGTGAATTAAGTAAATTTTAATTTTCATGAAAATGGGAAGATATTTCTCCAAAGATGAGAAAATAAACATGTATAATGTGTACATAAGACATTCAAAAAACACCGTTGCTGCATTAAGGGATTATAATATTCTTTATCCCAAAAAAAGGCAGCCCAATGCTTCAACATTTGGACGTATATAGGCGCGAATACGGCAAAATGGTAATTTTGAAAATCGAAGACATAAGATCAATCAACAGCGAGAAAACATAAATGAAATAAACGTACTAGCTCAAATTAACATAAATCCAGAAATGTCTCAGCGACAATTTGCCAGGGAGTGTAACATCAGCAAGTCTACTGTTCAAAAGATCTTGAAGAAACATAAGATCCATGATTATAAGTTCCTCTTAGTGCAAACGCTCCACATAGAAGATGAACAACGTCGCTTGAAGTTTTGTAGGTGGTTTCGGGATCAACTCGCGACAGATCCTGAGTTTTGTAGAAAAGTGTTGTGGTGCTTATTTACCAATAGTAGACTATTTAATCGGAAAAATAAACATTATTATTCTGTAAATAATCCTCACCTTGTACGCCCAGATAGACCACAAATTCGCTACTCTATAAACATTTGATGTGGTCTCTTAGACTTTTTTTATGGAAGGCAATTTAAATGGACAAAGTTATCTTAACTTTTTGACAAACGGATTAGAAGAATTAATTGATAACTTACTTATTAATACAATAAAGAAACTAAAATACTTTCAACAAGACAGTGCAAGTCCACATAATGCCAGAGTGGTGAGGGACTACTTGGATAACCGCTTTCCAAATTCGTGGATTGGAAATAACGGTCCCGTATGATGGCCACCACGATCTCCCTGTATGAATCCACTGGATTATTTCTTATGGGGTTTTGCCAAAAATAACATTTACAATACACCTATTCTCAGTAAAGATGATCTTAGAAATCGAATTACAAATTTCTTTCGGACCATTGACCCAGTTGTTATCAGAAGAGTTACTTCAAATATGTATGAGCGAACGGCATTATGTATTACTCATAGTGGCTGTCATTTTGAACATTTTATGTAATTTTCTCTCCTCGTATTAATTTCTTTGTTAATTAATGTTAGTTAATGTTAAAGTTTGTGTTATTAATTTTCAAAAATACATTTGATAATTTTTTTTATTACTTATGTAAAAGTTGTTTTATTGGCTTATGTGTCAAAGACAGTCAGTAACTTGGTAACCAATTATGACCTTGACAAATCCAGTGCTACTTGATTTTTTCATTAAATATTTAAATATTTTAATTTTTATTGTAAAATAGTTCAGAAGACCCTTGTGTTGCACCTCGCCGAAACGGAAATCTTTCGTGTTTTTCAAAAATGCGAAAATCCAATAAGTCCATAAGAAAATCGAAAGTTAGTATTATTTTCACGTAAACTAGTAGGTCTAGGATATTTTTGACCTTTCCATATTGAAGACACTGACGGAAAATATAGAACACCCAAGTTTCAAAATGATTGTATGAAAAATAAATAAGTTATAGACAAAAAAAAATCGACATTTTTGGTATTTCGTTGATATCTTAGTAATTACATCAGATATTTCAATTTTGCTTTCAGCTTTTTGCAGAGCATAAAAATACGAAACTTTTTCTCCATTTAACCAACCTTGTATCTTTAACCGTTTCGAAAATCCCCATAGAATGCGTCGTAAAAGTGACCACCCTGTATGTGATGCAAAACCCTGCGGAATTACTGTTTTTAGTAATACATAACATCCTATATATTATCCATTTCAATAATATATGGATAATGAATTTAGAAACGAAAAAATGGTTGCCAATAGTATATCAATTTATTCTGTATTTTCATTTTTACCTACATTTCAACGAATCACAGCTACATATCAACGACCCACTGAAGAACTTGTGCTAATTATTAATGACACTATGTATGTTATTAATGACAAAAATTATCAACTGTTGAAGAAAGTCAATATTTCCAAAATTGCATTATCCTTTACTGGGAAGAAAATATTAGGAGCTGTTAATACTTACACTGGGAAAACCATTTATTTTTTTGAAGAAAATTATTGCATAATTAATGAATGCAATTTTAATGTTGAGCGCTATGATTATACATCTAAAGACTTCAATGGTATTCCTTCGCTAATAGATAGTGTGTTTCGTTATGCTAACGGTTTAATATATTTTTTCCAAAAAAATAGTTATTTTCAATATAATGAGTTGTCAAATACTTTAGTCAACTTTCGAAAACGAAATTTGAATATATTTGGAATAAGCTGTCCAAATCTCACGTTGTATGAACAATTGAAATTAATACTTGCTCAATTAACAAACGCAGCTAAAAATAGTTTTTTAAGAAAATATTGATGATGGTGCTACAATATTTGTTACTATAATAATAAAGTTTTTATTCATATGCTGTATATTTTTTATACACATTACATATAGAACTATTAATGTATTCCCGTTTCATATAAATAACATTGTTACAATACCCACAGAAGTAAATCTCATTTAAATCTTTGTAACAAATCAATGATTTAAAAAATTTGTTTCCTTTCACTCGTTGCTGCGGTTGCCGTTCTTGTCGTCGTTGATCTTTACTCCAATCACATTTTTTATTAATTGCTGGAATTGTTCTATTGTCGCTATTTCTTGTTGAGTGAGATTTGGTTCTCTTCGTTAATTTGTCGATTTTACTAATTCTTCATATATTGGAAACCACCTTCCACTCATCGTCATCATCTTCACACTTTTGTAAGCAATCCTCAAATGGTAGCGGAGGCAGCGTCCACAATAATTCTGGAATGCCATCATCCAGAGTACACATTGTTTAAGGTCTTTCTTATAGAATAAAATAAATTTATGCCAAATACAGTGACCGCAATATAAAGCACCTCGAGCAGCAATTCGCACTAACTCTGGCTCTGATAGCATTTTTTAAAAATTTTTACAATTGTCACGAGGAAAAAGTATTACACACTATTTTTCTTCTTCAAGTTTTAATATCAATAGGTAACACATTTTGATTGTGGTGACACCTATTGTAGTTGATAAGGTGACCGTACACCGTGAACATGTAATCAGTTTAACATTTGCTCACGAAAAAAATAAGTTATAAAACGTAATTGTAATTTTTCATCCTAACCAGTTCGTTTTAGTGTCTCATACTGTGCTGTGTAATCCATCAAAAATTTGTCAAAGTATGTAAGTTTCTATTATTATATTATAATAAATAGTTTCATCCTTTTTTATTTTTAGATGAATCTTGACTACATGACTACATGAATTAATAACAGAAAAAAAGTATATAATTAACAGGCTGTATATTACAAACACTAAATTTGAAGATGTAGTGAAAGCAGAACTTGAAGAGAGTATAGTACTCCTACTACGACGGATGACTGATCTGCTTAAAGGAGACATTAAAAACTTTGAATCTAATCAATATGTGCTGATTTTCAAGAAAATGCAGTCTATTGGCTCTTTAAATCCAACGACAATTTTTGACATTGAACATATACAGTGTTGCTCATTAATGCGTCAAAGTGCGATATCTCAGTAAATATAAGTTTTGGAAGGAAATTTGTCTTAGTAAAGTTTTTGGTGAATAAAAGGCACGTATTTTAAAATTATTTTCAAATATACAGGGTCTGTCATAAAAGTGTGGTAGTACCAAATTATGTTTTTTTAAATGGAACCCCACAATTTTTTTGCCATTTTCGGATTTATCATCAAATTTTAAGGCTAGTTTATGAAATAGGTCTTATATAAAAATTGGATCAACTTGGATATCACGGAAACCACTTAGAGCGTTACTTTTTTTTTCCCGTAATCTACTCGCTTAGTAGTTCACCAATATGTTTTTTTTTTGTGCGGAAATGCTTTGTTCAAAAATTTGCTTTTCCACATTTATTTCAATACTTGACTCTCTTACGGGACCGTGGAGCGAACAGGGGTGCTGGGTGGGATAAATAAAAATAAATTGAGGTAAGTTGAGGTAAGCTGAAGTAAGTTGAGGTAAGTTTAGGTAAATTTAGGTAAGTATATAGCAAAATAAATGGTAACAGAAGCTTTCTCCAAAATGCAGGAACAAATGCCTAAAACTGGAGGTCAAGGTGTTGTAGTTCAAGTTAGTTCGGGTTAGTTCCAGAATCTCTTTATGATTCAATTTTACATAAATACATTGGTGAATAAATAGTATTACATTTTAGATTGATGAGTCTATGTTTGGTCATAGAAAATATAACAGGGGAAGGATTCTTAATGGGCATTGGGTTTTAGGCATAATAGCGGAAGAATCGGAGGATTTGCGTTGTGTACTATGTTCTGACAACAAGCGTAGTGCGGAGGTTCTGCTGCCCATCATTCAGAAACATGTAGTTGAAGGATCCGATGTGTGGACTGATTGTTGGAAGGCGTATGATGGCCTTAAGAATTTGGGCTACAGTCATCATACGGTAAATCACAGCAAAGAGTTTGTTGCTGAGGATGGGACACATACACAAAGGATAGAATCTCAGTGGAACGTATTGAAGCGAAAATTGAAAGGACGATCTATACCGGAAAGTCAATTCGCTGATGTTCTGTGTGAAGAACTCTGGGGTCGCTATTGTCGGAAAATCAATATCGACCCAATGGAAGCTTTATTAAATATAATTCGTTTGTAATATGGTGATTTCCGTTAATAAATAGATGAATCCAAAAAAACTAAGTTTATTTTGCTATATACTTACCTAAATTTACCTAAACTTACCTCAACTTACCTCAATTTATTTTTATTTATCCCACCCAGCAGTCCTGTTCGCTCCACGGTCCCGTAAGAGAGTCAAGTATTGAAATAAATGTGGAAAAGCAAACTTTTGAACAAAGCATTTCCGCACCAAAAAAAACATATTGGTGAACTACTAAGCGAGTAGATTACGGGAAAAAAAAGTAATGCTCTAAGTGGTTTCCGTGACATCCAAGTTTTACCAAAAAATTTACCATTTTCGAGTTATTTGTGAAAATTCGAAAATTTTGATAGCTACAAGGTCTCACGAAAATCAATGCTGTTCCCTAACCGTTGCGAATTTTGGAATCGATCTTATGAGTTTCCAAGGCGACATAATAAGCTACGTTTTGACCTGCTTTAGTTTAAAAAAAGTTTTCCATAATCCTCGAAATAGGCCTCCGAAATTGCATGACTTCAATCCTTAATAACTTGCTTATTTCAAATGGAATGCCCTACTTTTCTCGACGGCATCGTGTTCAGAATCCAAAAACCTACAACTTTTGTTAACATTACCCTATCCCTAAACCCAACCGTTCCTGAGCTGCCGAAAATTGCCCCTTTTTTACATCTAAATTTGTATTTGAAAAGTCGCATCGGTTACGTCACCATACGCAAATTTTACGCTATGTCCGGTGACGTCTACTGTCATTTTTTAAATTTTGATCAAGTTAACCAGCTACATGTTGTCATGGAAACAAAAACAAATGCTTTGTTTATTTCTATTGATGTCTGTGTTTTCTTTCTAAAATATCATAAAAGTCGTAGATATTTGTAAGTTACATTAGTTTTACATTGTACATTCGTTATTTGTTTCGTTTTTTTAATCCACATATTTTTTAAATTTGTTTTACACAATTTTTTAAGTTGTTTATTTTTATCCACTTGGTGAGTAGTTACGCAAATGTTTTGCACATTTCCTTCTTATTCTTATATTAAGGTTTGTAGTTCACTAAATACGTATAAATTTCGAATTGACGGAACTGGTTGACATGATCTTTGTTATGGGATCTACTGATCAAAATTGTTTGCTAACTCAGAGGATGTATGTTCAAAAATATCCTGATAGAAGGCAATCCTCGGTTAGAAGTTTAGAAAAACTGAAGGAAAGATTTATTAGAACAGGCAATGTGACTTATGAAAAATGTGAAAGGACTAAGAGGACAAGCGATGAAGATTAGTTGAATGTTTTGCTATCTGTAATTTCGGAGCCTTCTACCATTTCAACAACAATTTCCAAGGAAACGAATGTTCCTCGATCTACCGTTAGTAAAATTTTAAAGAGAAACAAGTTTCATGACTACAGTATATCCGTTCATCAAGAATTATTGGGGCCTGATTTGGAGATTAGAAGAACATTTTGTCAGTGGGGGTTAGAAATGGAAAGGACAACACCTAACTTTTTCCTAAAAGTATTATTCTCCGACGAATCAACATTCACTCAGAATGGTAGTCCAACCCGTCATAATCTCCATTATGATTCAATGGAAAATCTAAGAATAGTAAGATCAGTGAATACGCAGCGGCAGTGGACTGTAAATGTTTAGGGTGGTATTATAAGCGATTTTATAATTGGGCCACATTTTTTTAACGGACATTTAAACGGTGTTAAATATTTGCGTTTTTTGCAAAATGATTTGCCCCAACTTTTGCAAAATTCTAGTTTTGACGGAAAATATGTGGCTACAACATGACGGTGCTCCAGCGCACTTTGCGGCAGTTGTCAGAGTACCTAAATCAAGAATTTGAAGGTAGATGGATAGGCCACAGCGGACCCGTTTTTTGGCCACCAAGATCGCCAGACTTAACAAAAATAGATTTTTTCCTATGGGAACACATAAAAAATGTTGTGTACCAAACTGCTCCGACTACTGCAGAAGATATGAAACAACGCATAATTCATGCGTTTAGAAATACCGTAAGCATTGAGATGTTACGAGAAGTAAATAGGTCTTTTCTGGCAAGACTTCAACTGGTTTCTGATCGAAATGGAGGACAATTTGAGAATTTATTATAGATACAAATAATGTTGTGAAAATAAATAATAATAATTTGTTATAAATAATATAAAAATAATAATACAGTCATCGAAACTCATGGAAAACGTCAAAATGACACTGGACGTCACCGGACATCGCGTAAAATTTGCGTATGGTGACGTAACTGATGCGACTTTTCAAATACAAATTTAGATGTAAAAAAGGGGCAATTTTCAGCAGCTCAGAAACGGTTGGGTTTAGGGATAGGGTAATGTTAACAAAAGTTGTAGGTTTTTGGATTCTGAACACGATGCCGTCGAGAAAAGTAGGGCATTCCATTTGAAATAAGCAAGTTATTGAGGATTGAAGTCATGCAACTTCGGAGGCCTATTTCGAGGGTTATGGAAAACTTTTTTTAAACTAAAAGAGGTCAAAACGTAGCTTATTATGTCGCCTTGGAAACTCATAAGATCGATTCCAAAATTCGCAACGGTTAGGGAACAGCATTGATTTCCGTGAGACCTTGCAGCTATCAAAATTTTCGAATTTTCACAAATAACTCGAAAATGGTAAATTTTTTATATAAGACCTATTTCATAAACTAGCCTTAAAATTTGACGATAAATCCGAAAATGGCAAAAAAATTGTGGGATTCCATTTAAAAAAACATAATTTGGTACTACTACACTTTTATGACAGACCCTGTACATTTGAAAATATTTTTAAAATACGTACCTTTCATTCCCCAAAAACTTTACTAAGACAAATTTCCTTCCAAAACTTATATTTACTGAGATATCGCACTTTGACGTACTAATGAGCAACCCTGTATAATATATGTATATGTAGGTATGTTAATTATTTTGATGTGGAAACAGCTTTTTCATTTAGTTATTATAATTCTTCATAATGAGTGAGGCTGATATTATAGCAACATCATCATCGGACATATCTATGAATAATGACGACACTCTTTGGTTAATCCAGAAAAAATATTCTATTTTAAAGAAAAATGCGAGCGAACTGGAAAAACTCAGATGGCTTCAAAAACTTAACAAATCAATCCGCTTATAAATCAAAGTTCTGAAAGGAGAATCCAACGTGGGAACTTTAAAAAAGATGTATACAAAAAAAAAGGTAATTTAAAACGTATTTAGGTATTAGTCATTAAGCAATTATCGAATCCGATTCATACAGGTGGTGGTGATAGTAGTAAGTGCTTACAACATAAGCGTAGTAATAGTCAAATGGGAGAATGTTAAATTATCTTTTAAAGGCAGAATTAGCACAGGTATAATTATTAATTTAGTACATAAAGATGTAAACAATTTTTTTATGGATGCAGCTCATATATTTAAATCTCGAATTTCTAATATTTTGAAAAAACATCACTTATTAAAAGTGAGTACTTGTTTTTGTGGAGAGTTCATAATAAGAAAAAATGAAGAGGAACAAACTGAATATAAATATTTTAATACGAAAAATTTTATGATCGACTTCACTACAGATCTATTGCAGTGGTTTCAGGATAATGTAGTTGCTAAAATGTTAACAAAAATTGAGGATTTTCAAGAAAAAGATAGTGGGTAGACTCTCTACCAAATAATTAACTTAGAAGTTAACATTAATAAGTATGAAGTAGGCATAGTGGTTCATCATTTACAGCTCTTTCGGAAAAAATTGCTCAAAAACATGCATGTGTCAATATACGAAATAACGATAAAGCATGTTTCTTTTGGAGTATTACATCGGCTCTGTTTCCAGTCTCAAAAAATGCAAGTAGAGTTTCTTCCTATCCTCATTATAAGTCAATACTCAATGTAGAAGGATTTAATCTTCCTATGGCATTTAATCAAGTTCCTAAATTTGAAAGACTTAATAGTATATCTGTAAATATTTATATGTTCGAATTTGGTGAGACTGGATTAGTAGCAGTTCATGCAAAATTGACAAATAAAAAACTAAATAGACATGTTAATTTATTATTGATTCAAAATTTTTACTGGCCAACAATTCACGAATATGAATCGATTCCTGAAGATGATGATGATGATTATGATAATATAGAACCCAAATATCACTTTTGTTGGATAAAAAATCTTTTGCATCTCATATCTACCCAAATAAGTAAATATAATGGTAAAATTTATGTATGTGACATGTGTTTAAATTATTTTTTAAATTAACAACGCCTAAATCAACATTTTAGTTCATGTGAAACGAAAAATAAGTGTCAAATTTCATTTCCTACTAAATATCAGTATCTTAAATTTCAAAATTATGTCTTCAAATAAACAGCCCATTTTATAGTTTATGCAGATTTTAAGTCAATTTTAGAAAAAAATCCTCCTGTGGAAAATGATAAAACTAAAGTATATCAACAACATAGAGCATTCAATGTAGGTCTTTATCTTAAATGTTCATATGATGACTCCCTATCATACTATCGTAGTTATCGAGGAATGAATTGCTTAGATTAGTTTTCAGAACAATTACAAAATCTTGAAGAATTAGTTTATTTGCAAATGAAAAATATTAAACCTATATCTGAAACAATTGATCGTAGTACTGCTAGGATATGTTACATTTGTGAAACATTTTTTCAACCTGATGACATTATCGTAATTGATCATGATCATTTGACCGGCAGAATAAGAGGCTTTAGTCATCGCGGATGTTGTGCAAGCATGAGCATAAAAGACTAATGCACGCCGGTCCTCAACTATTGCTCTCGTCCATAAAGGAAAAATTTGGGATTGTCGCTTCTCGTAATTTGATCAGAACTACCGTTAGAAATTGCATTACTTGTTCGCGATTCAATCTTCAATGTTTAGCACCTATTATGGGTGATCTTCCACAAGATTGCTTAATTGGTGGAAGCGTATTTTCTGTGGTAGGAGTCGATTACATGGGTCCTCTCAATATCAGGGACAAAAGGGGTCGCGGCTCAAGGTTGTCCAAGTGTTACGTGAGCGTCTTTATATGCTTCGCAACGAAAGCTTTGCACTTATAATTGATGTCCGATCTCAGTAGTGAGTCGTTTCTGCTCGCTTTTCGTCGGTTTGTGACTCGGCGTGGACGACCTAGTCACATTCATTCAGATAATGACACAAATTTCGTGGGCGCCAATCGAGAACTGTCAGAACTCGGCAATTTCTTGATTAAAAAATCTTGCAATTTGGTCGATTCATGTGTTCGAAAAGGTATGCAATGGCATTTCATATCTGCCCAATTATCTCATTTCGGAGGTCTTTGGGAGGCTGATGTCAAGTCGATAAAACACCATCTAAAGAGAGTAGCGGGCAATGCCAAATTAACATTTGAATAATTGATCACCTTGTTAGCACAAATCAAAGCAATTCTCAATTCCCGTTCTCTTTCTCCCATGTCTCAAGATCCCAATGACCTAACTCCCTTATCACCCGCTCACTTCCTGATTGGAAAAACATCACGGAGCTACCCGACCCAGATCTGAACCATGTTCCTGCAAATCGGCTGTCTGTGTTCCAAAGAATCCAGTTAATCAAGCAGCACTTTTGGAAACGATGGAGCAAGGAATACATCAGCGAACTTCAGCAGAGGGTTAAATGGAAAATGCAGCAGCAAGACGTCCAGGAAGGAGTGCTTTTACTCATCAAGGAAGACAACCTTCCTCCTTCTAAATGGCGCATGGGACGAATAGTGACAGTGCATCCTGGCCGAGATGGAGTGAACCGTGTGGATACCATAAAAACTTCAAGTGGTTTGGTGAAGCAATCGTTTAGTAAGATATGTCCCTTGCCGGTAAAGACTGTCGTTGAAGACACTGCAAGCGCTTCAAGGCGGGGGGCATATTAAAGACTTTAAGTTAATGTTTTTGGTGTATTTTGTTTAGTTAATTTATTTTGTACTTTCATACCTTAAATTATGCCCATGTATATCGATACTTATGTTGAGGAGTCCAGCTGGGCGCCAAGCAACCGTACCTATCAGGCCATATCGAAGGGCTCTTTATAGCTGAGAAATAGGCTACTCGTCATAGGAAGTTTTTTAAATTGAACCATTGCCACGATCTACAATTCGGCGGATCTGCAATACTTCAATGAAAGCGACTTGTATAGGTATTTACTCGATTGCGGTGATTTATGACATCAGGGGCGACCATAGCCCGTAACGGCTCCTGGTAGCGGTGCGCCCCTGGTTGGAACTGTTGAATAAAACAACTCTAATGACAATTAGATTTAAGGTATTATACTTAAAATAAGTTTTTTGATTAAGTGTTAAAACAACTCAGTTCGGTTATTTATTTCGGCATATCTAAAGCGGTTGTTGTTTGATTATTTTTCGGTGAGATGATTATTAAGCAAAACGACATCATAAGCCAATCCGGCTCCAGCAATCATCCGAATAAGCACAATAAAACGGGATCAATCTTTCTGTAATAGTAGTACGTTTGTCAATAAAATAATTATCACTATGTTCATCATTATCCTTTTTTGTCAACAGGAACTCCTCAGATTTAGTACTTAAAGGATGAGAGCAGTAATTTTGTTCTCTTTGACCTGTGCTCGCTCTAGACATGTGATTGTAAACATAATTCGTAATCTTCCCAACTAAGCAAACTCCTACTTCATACTTAGACCAATACTTTGTCATTATTTAAATAAGTGAAAATTAATACAGTCCACTTTCGTAAACCAAATTGTTGTTTTCGTGGTTTCGTTTATCGAAGGAACCTCAACACAGATAAAAAATTAAAGTAATTTGTAGAGGAGATAATAAAAATACAAATGTTTATTTACGAACCAGGCGCCATTTTCAATATTTCTACACATCAAAAAAGAATCCCGCTCCCGTCAAAACACACCAATTTATATAGTAACCTTCAGTTCCATAATTACTAGAAATCGATTAAAGCGTTTAGCAATCATTTCGAAAAAACGATATTAATTTGAGAATATTGGCGCCGTATAGTGATAAAACGAAGCAACAATGGATATAGGTAAATATGCCTAGGCCGTCTTATTTTTGGTTTAGCAATTTTTAGTCAAGCGTTGTACGATCATTTTAGAGCCACCTTGTAGGACACACACGAGTCCATTGGACCGATAAGTAGCACATCATAATTTTAGAAAATTTTTAGAAAAATGACAAAGGTGGGAAGGTATCAATTTTTTGCCACCTTTCAAATTTTGAACCGCAATAAATGGGACCGACGTGGGGCAATTGCCTTATAAAATAGTTTAAATTAATCTTCTCGGCGAGCTCTATTAAACGCTCCAAACCACTTCCAATATCTTTTAAAATATCTAAAATACAGCATCATTTTAGTCCTCAATTTTTTCAATTTTTAGTTCCGAAATTGACACTTAAATAGGAGTGTCTTACTAAAGCTCCACGACCTGAAGTAAAGTATTCATTATTAATATAGAGCCCATATGAGTCCATTGGACTTACAAACAGCACATGGAAAATTTTTAATATTCTTCGAAAAACGTCAAAGTGGCAGAGGGACCCACTGTTTGCTAGTTTGATCCGTAATAGCTCAGGCAGACGTAGGGCAATTGTCTTAAAAATAGCTGAAATTCTAGTCATTTTAGTCAAATATTACTAGTCTACAAGCTCTTTTGAACGCTGCAAACTGTTTATTAATATATCTTTTAACGTTTTCATGATACCGCATCATTTTAGTTCCTAGTTTTTGCGATTTTGTAGTACCGAAAATGATTCCAACAAGCAAGCTATGTAGCTAAGTATAAGTTATCGAGCCGGGAAGATGCATAAAGAGACGTTTCCTTATGGTGAAAAAAATTTCTTCGAAAAGTTATTTCTTTAATAATATAAAGCACAAACCGAAAAGGTGAACGAGGCTCAGAAACCGCCAAACCGGATATTTCTTCATCTTGTCAAGGACTACCCAACTTCTTATCAATTATTTTCAAAAATCAAATAAGTCACAACACCACCCTGTACATGATAACTGAAGTCGTATTAAAGCATTCAATAATCACTTCACATATACAGAGTGTAATGCATATACAGGATGCGCCAACTAAAACGAAACAGAGCTGTTTTCTCGGTTGATAAAGAAATTATGCAAAAACTCTGGGATACGTCAACTTTAATATAAAAGAGAAAAGTTTTTTTTTCAGAAATTGACGATGCTTTCTTTCACACCCTAGGCAAGGGAAAAACCACCTCCAAAATTTTAAATGACAAGGGATATCGAAAGATACATAAAATTAAAGATTTTTTTGAATAGCTTTATGGTGATGCCAAAATTTCTTAGTTTCAAAAAACCGTTGACGAGTAAATCGTTTATTTCTGTACAAACACTACTATGATACATAAAATGTAAAAACATGTAAATTAACTATTCAAAATGCTATCAGTTTACTTTCTGGCAGAGAAATATGTTTGCTTGGAAACAGTGTCGCATTTTCTGGAGTCTTTCGAGGTTTATTCAGGACATTCATTGACAACGCGTACTCGCAATGCTTTCAAGATACCTGAAAGAGTGGCGCATAAACTTTTGAATTAACACAACAGTTTAATATTTGTTTGCTATAATACTGGTATTAAATCACTATCGCCACACTTTTACGTCTAAGTATTTTAAAGAGAAATTTTATTTATTAGTTTGGAGTGCCAATTTATCATTAAAAATGGTTTATTCGATTACAGAGAGGATTGAGATGGTTGAATTGTTTTTCGAAAATGGAAAACGTGGAAACCAATTTAATGTCTTCAATCAACGTTATGGAGACAAGCATGTGAGCCAAAAGTATGTTGTATGTGTTGGAATTAGTAGCGAACTTTAGAGGAGCTGGTTCGTTTGTTAATAAAAAAAAAACATGTATGTCTGGTTAGAAATGAAGCAATGAAGATGGGGATTTTGAAGCAAATGGTGTTAGAACCATCAACTAGTACCAGAAAATGATCGATTTCCACTGGATTAAGTGCTATCAGTGTTCGGAAAATCTTAAAAGCACATAAATTTCAATCCTACAAAATTAAACTTATACAAAAATTAAACGAGAACAATTTTGATTGCTGTTTACAGTTTTGAGAACTCATGAGCCTAAGAGCAACTAAAAATGAAAATTTCATTTTCAATATCTGTTTTTCGGATAAAGCAAATTTTGCTTTAAATGATATTGTTAATTGCTACAACTGCAGATATTCAAATATCAAAAAGTAAGTGTTTGGGTCGGTATTTTTAGGGACCTCATTATCGAACCATATTTTATTCCCGGAAATCTGACTGGTGAAACGTACTTACAGTTGCTGGAAAACTTCGCCTATCCTCAGTAGATTTTGTGAAAAATAATCCGAATTATTCAGACAATTTTTTAACATTCCAACAAGATGGTGCGCCACTGTACTAGTCATTAGTGGTTCGGCAATTTTGAATGAAAACTTCCCTTGTCATTGGATCGATAGAAAGAGTGCAACTGAATGGTCTGCAAAGTCCACAGATTTGAACCTATTAAATTTCTTTTTGTAGGGTCATCTCAAGTGCAAAGTTCATGCCACTTCTCCAATTACTTTAAAAGTATTGCGAGAATGCATTGTTAATGAATGCAGTCAAAATACTCCAGAAGATGCGGCAGTGTTTGGAAACAAACTTGTTTCACTGCCAGAAAATTAACGGACAGCATTTTGAACATTTAATTTAAATATTTTTACTCTTTTTGTATCATAGTAGTGTTTATACAGAAGTAAACAATCTATTCATCAACGGTTATTTCAAAGTAAGAAATTTTGATATCACTATAAAGCCCTTCAAAAAAACACTTTTAATTTGATATATCGTTCGATACTCCTTGCCATTTAAAATTTTGGAAGTGGTTCTTCCCTGCCTAGGGGGTGAAGGAAATCACCATTAATTTCTAATAAAAAACCTTACCCCTCCATATTAAAGTTAACGTGTCCGAGGATTTTTGCATAATATCTTTATCAACAGAGAATAGAGCTCTGTTTTGTTTTAGTTGGCTCATCCTGTATAATCATGGAGTTATTTCACTGCGCGATAGTACTCTCGAAAATAATTTAAAAAATGTTAAAAGACCATAATCCAAAAGGCACGATTTTCGATATAGAAGGTGGAACATTTTTTACCATTTTTTTTCATATGTTTTCTCATATTTTGTGTTTTTCTCAAATATACCTTGCATAAAATGTTTGAAATTTCGTAGATCTATTTTCTTTAAGACCATCTAGAATAAAATTAAATGCTTTGTAGCTTTTTTTAAAACACCCTCTATGAATTTTGATACCAAATTTAAATTCCCTTTTTAATTCTTTAGCTTTATGGTCTCTTAAAATATATTTGTATCTTTCACTCTTTTCCTAGAAATTCCAAAAATATCTATGGATGCAAATTAAGAATATAAAAGAAGTAAGGAAAAAAATAATCATCCAGCGCAGTTATGATCTATCTGACACAATTTGTAACATTTAATCAAATAAAAATACATCTAAACGAAAGCAAAAGTATAAAAACTGTTGAAAATGTCTTCTAATATGGACAGATATATAAGTGAAATTTTCTCACCCTGTATATCAAAAATAGTGCGTTTTTGATCATGGGTTTATTAGCATTTTTTAAAGTATTTTGTAAAGTACTATCGCCCCCTGAAATATCTTCTTAAAGATATGTTACACTCTACATATACATATCTTTCTAAGCAATACTCAAAAAAAATTGTGTAGAAGATAAGATCTAGAGCTTAGGAGAATAAAGATTTAATTAACTTATAAAACTACTGACAATGGTATTATAAAAATAGATAATTTAACACAAATTAGTAAAGTATCTCATGTTTGTATCGTTTGTTTGGCCGAGCAGTTTATATACATTTCTGGTTCTCGAATTAAATTTAGTTCTGGTGCAAACACAAAACTACTTGATATTATAAAGACTTTATTTACTTGTTACCATATGCCTGTTTAAAAGAACACTCTTCATACAATAATAATTCTATTTTATAATAAAATACATACAAGTCTATGGCTATCATGATCTACGCGCTATCGTTGCGATATATTTGTACAAACTAAATTGATCGTATACGTTATAAAGAGCACATTCACGTTAAACGAATGTATACTTTTTCATATCTCTAACCAATATGGTAGGTATAAATAAATACGTATACAACAGTGTTATAGAGTAAATCTACTTTGAAATCCTCGAAACGAATGCACAGTAAGTCTTTTAGTAAAAGTATTTATTAGGGCATTGAAGTTTTAAAACATCAAGTTGCGAAATTTATATTTTGTGTAAAATACACTAATTAATATTTATAAATGGGTCATAGCAGATAGAAGTAGATGAATAACAAATGCTGCTCAGTATGGCCCAACTAACTTACTACACAGACTTCAATGAAACTTGGAGTTATTATTATTATATTTTTTATACATTTAAGAACAAGACATTCTATTCAGTTTTATTGACAATCACCATTTAAATATTTACACGTATATACACACCATTTATAAGCTATAAATAATATTTATATTAGATGTTGATTAATAACAAGAAATTAACCTTTCGTGATTTTTTTTGATTAAGTTTGAAAATGGCATAGGAAATAGTTGGCAAAAAAATACGTTCCCGAAATTGTAGAATCAATGCAGCAAACTAAGAATTAGATTAAGTTACCAGATTTTCCTACTCATAATTTTTTATCATATTTATTTTCTTAATAAAATATTTAGCTGCTTTTAAAATAGCCGGAACAGTCACATCCGTTAAACCTATTTAAAGAAAAAAAGTAATTTTGCATCCAGAAGTTTCTTGATTTGTGCTTTCATAGCTTAGTTTGTAGAGCGGCAGCACAGAAAATGGTCGTTTTAAACCCAACCCAAGGCAGTGAACTTTTTCTACAACTTCAATCATTGTCCGTGATAATGTTAAGTCGTTCAAATGTTTTGATAACTTTGCCATTGTATGATTCTTTAAAATTCAATCTAGATTGGATACCAGAAATAAGGGTATCGATTTACAATGCCTGATGAAATCATTATACAGGATGTTTCTGAATAAATGGTAAAAATTTTAATGCGTGAATTCTGAGCCAAATTTAAGACAAAAAGTTCATATAAAGATATATCCAAAAATGCAACGTCTTTGATATACAGGGTGTTAAAAACACGTTTGTTTTTTTTTAATTACATATTTATTTTTTATCAAAATTTGCTAAAAATTTGTACATATCATACGCTGAATGTTTCCTATAAACAGAAATTTTCGGACTTTGATTTCATATATGGAGTGATGCGGATTGATGGGTCTTAAACTCTCATTTATCACATATTTTTTTCTGTTAACATTTTGATTCTTTTAAACAAATTTCTGAAATGCGCATTGAGTTTTCTCCCTTTTCAATCTCTTGCAAAATTTCGCTTAAATCGATGGTTTAGGTAATATTCACAATAATAAGCAAATGCTTCCTGCAAATGCAACTATTAACATCTATGTTAATCAAACAAGCTTAAAGGAGAACCCTATTATATTTAATATAATAGGGTTTTAATTTTATAGCAGCTGCTAAAAATAACCCCCAGTTACTAATGTAAAATATATATATATACACATATGTGATCAATGAGAGCTCAAGATCCATCAATTCGCATCACCCCGTATATGAAATCAAAGTCCGAAAATTTCCGTTTGTAGGAAACACTTGGCATATAATATGTATAAATTTCCAGCACCTTTCGATAAAAAATAGACAAGTAATTAAAAAAAAAAGAAAAAAAGTATTTTTTAACACCCTAAAGATTGAAGACGAAGCATTTTTGGACATCTCTTTATATAAACTTTTCGTTTTAAATTTGGCTCAGAATTCGCCCATTAAAATTTTTATCGCCTATTTACAAAACACCCTGTCTGTATATGACTGACGGTCCTAAAATGTTAGTGGAAATGAGATCCAACAATCTTCGATCCTATACGATCTCTGTACCTCTTAACAGCTCGCCACGTCCACTAACACTTTTTAAAAAAATTATAAAAGGAGAGAACTCAGATGAAGGTAGTGGGCTTTTTCTGTCTTATAACTTTAATTTTATTTTGGGGAATAACTTCAATATGAATTCTAATTTCCGTTAGAAAATAAAGTTGGCTTGTGTAAATAACGGTAGAAATTCGATTTTTATGTTGCTCATGTTAAGAACGCCTCCAGGTTTTCTGTTAATCGGTTTAACAGATACTTGACCGTTTCAGTTTTTTTGACAGAGCCTGTATATCCAGAATCGATGAATTTTCTCCGAGTCTATATCACTTTTCATTTTACACATAACAGTACTTTCTTTAATTGGCTTATGTGGATTTAAATTCATAATTAATTACGTTCATATATAAATATTTTTAAGTCCATGTGATGAATTTTTGGATCATTTCACCAACTCTGTTCAACGTTTAAAGTCCACATTTTTCCAGTTCGACATTCATACAGTAAACAAAAATTGTTTCAAAGTATTTTTGACCAGAAATATTTTGATACACCTGTTATTTATCTACAGAGTGGTCCACGTAACATGATTCACTACCTTATCTTAAAAATCGTAAGGTTTAGAAAAAAAATTAATATAAAAGTTATTCAGTTTTTCATGATTTTTTATTTTTTTCACACCCTATATAAAATTTCTTAAAAATTAAAAACCTACTTTACTAGAATCACCCTTTATTTTTTAACTAGATAAGTTTTCAAATAATTCAATTAATACTTTGTGAGTTTATTGAGAATTTTGAGAAACTTATTTTTTCCTCGATCTTTACATTAAATTGAATTAACTCCAAAACTGCTAAATATTTTTCATATTTTGTAGTAACAAAAAATACTTATAATTACAAGTAGAATTATTATCTGTAACAAAATATAGAATATTTCATTTAAAAAAATGTATATTTGTCACGCCACGGTTTTCTGGTCTATTTTGTTACTTCTAAAATATAAAAAAATAAAAATTGATGAAGAACTGAATAATTTTATGTTAACGTTGCGATTTTTGACATATTGTAGTAGATCATCTTAAGTGGACCACCCTGTGCAGTAAATCGTGCACGAGTCTGTATTGAGGATTGAACTTAACTTGAGGTAGATCGCTTGTAAGGTTGGATCCTCCAGTGCCACGTGTATAAAAATAAGCGGATAGAGATATATTTAGTTTTAGTGTAGTCTTTTTAGTTCCTTTGAAATACCTAAAATAAATAAGGAATAAAGGAATAGCGACAGTACTGACTATCTCCCACTTTTCAATTAATTATATTTCCTTAAATATAGGGAAATAAAAATAAATTTACAAAATTAAGATATTTTTAAATTTAAGTTTTGTGGAATGTTACACTGCAGTATCATTGGGTGTAGATTAAACACTTTTTACAGCTCGTGCGTAAAACCTTTCTATATTTCATCTCACTTACCACCATCAGATTCATCAAAACAATAAAGTGGATATTTTTTGTTTTGTGTCGAGAAAATATTTATTGTTGAATTATCCATTCTTATATTGCAGCAATCGCCAACAAATGAGGAATCGTTCTGCTGGCAAACTCAATGATAGTTGCAGCAGTATGCTCAGAAATCTATCATCTAAGCATAACCGCAGACCCCAATGAACTATGGGCGTCACCTACAAGTCAAAGCAGACTTTTTTTCACTCCCTGTATAAAATTACTTCAAAATTAAAAATATACTCTAGTACAACCTTTGTTTTTAACTGGACAAGGTGTCAAACAATTCAATTAATACTATGTGAATTTATTGAGAATTTTAAAAAGCTTATTTTTGCTTTGATTTTTACTTTAATTTGAACTCATTCAAAAACTGCCAAAAATGCTTCATATTTTGTAACAAAAAAAATTTATAATTACTAGCAGAATTAGTATCTTTAACAATGTATAGGATATTCCATTTTAAAAAATGAATTTTTGTCATATAACGGTTTTTCAGACCATCCTGGAACTTCGAAAATATAAAAAAGTAAAAAATAATGAAAAACTGAATGCCTTTCATATTTTACTTTTTTCTACACTTTACGGTTTTTAAGATAAGGTAGTGAACCATTTTACATGGACCACTCTGTACGTGTTTCGTTGAGAACATGGATTCGCCATAGAAAACTAGGTATATACAGGGTATAACTTAAATAATGTCATTAATTTTAAGGGCTAATTCCTTATCATATTTTATGAAAAAATATTCATATAAACATGTGTCCTAACTTGCATCATTTTCGAGATACAGGGTGTCAAAGTTTTATTAAAAAATCGATTTTTTATTAATTATTCAAAAAACTTTGCGCCGATTTTGATGAAATTTGACATGTTTGTTAGCATTAATAACGGATTACGTTTGATGTTATTACATTTTAAATAATAATTCCAATGACATCGCAATTGGTTACCTGATTGATATTTATGGTGTGATTATTGTATGCCACCGTTTTTTCTGAATTTGATATTTCTATCAGATTAAACAATTAAAAATACAACTTTCTGGTTCTTTGACTTTTTTTGTGACTCGCTTAATTTTTAGGAAAAAAATAAAAACTTACTTGAGTTTGAAATATCATCAAAATTTAATTAAAGCAAATGCTCAAAATGAGAGCTGCGACTGTCAATACAAGCATCCCATCTTCTTCTCATCGCTTATCGCACACATTCGAAAAAATTAAGGGAGTCACAAAAAAAGTCAAACGATAGATAAGTTGCATTTTTAATTGTTTAATCTGATACAATCAATATCAAATTTAGAAAAAACGGTGGCGTACAATAATCACACCATAAATATCAATCAGGTAACTATTTGCGACGTCACTGGAATTATTATTTAAAATATAATAACATCAAATATACCCTCTAATTAATCCTAACAAATATGCCAAGTTTCATCAAAATCAGCGCAAAGTTTTTTGAATAATTAATAAAAAATCGATTTTTTAATAAAACTTTGACACCCTGTATCTCGAAAATGATGTAAGTTAGGACACATGTTTATATGAACATTTTTCCATAAAATATGACAAGGAATTACCCTTTGAAATTAATGACACCACTTTAGTTACACCCTGTATATTTCCAGAATTCAGAAAAATTTCACCGCAAGAAGTATATCAGGTCTCCCTGAGAAATGGTTCAAGTTAGTTCAGGTTAGTTAAAAATTCCTTAAAATATCTATTTATGTAAACAATAATGAGCTACATTATTTTTTGTAATGAATGAGGTACCAGGAAAAGCGAATCGAGGTCTCGACATATGCGACCAGATACATCCAATTGCATTTCCCCAAGAAGTTTAATTTTACTATACAATGAGCAGGGCAGAAGAAAAAAGCAGAACTTATTATTTATTTAATTCGTGCCCCGTATCACTCCAGTACCAACTATCGTTACTGTTTGTCGTACTGTTAACTTATCATACGCAATTTGCTATAAATATATTTTTTAGTTTATAGTTACTGAGATCCCTTTTCACCAATTTCCCATGTCGAGCTAAATTTAAAAAAAAAGTTAATTTTATCGTCATTTGGTGGCCGAGTGTTCTGACTTTGTGGCAAATGGCGACTGAAATGTGTAGCGCCACCCCCTCATAAGCAGTAACATTAAAGGTGGCATTGATTAAATTCACTAGAACCGAGTAAGTGGAACTTACTGATATCGACCGTATTTAGTCTACGATTGCCGCTGTGATGTTTAGATGGCGACACACATTTTCCCTCTTTTACTTTTAAACATGAATTAGCGGATAAAGTTGACCACATCCTAATTATTTGAAAAGTTATAAGGCTGCTAAAAAGGTGCCTAAAGAGGCACTCAGTAATATGCAGTGTTGATTTTTTTCATTCTGATTGATTTTCAAAAAGCAAATTGGAAAATACCGATTTTTTTGGACCACTTTATATTTTTTTGGATGTATTTTATGAAGTTATTAAAAAATTTTGACACTATCATAATTTCCCCTATCGTCCTTTACGATATAGTGCTAACAGATTTAAAACCGAAGTCTAGTTATTCTGTAATCACCATCGACTTATTTTTAAAACACACTTTTCCTGAAGTTAGAACAAGAAAAATCTGCTCTAATCAATAAAACTCCACTCATTTTTGGCAGGTTCGCGAATTTTAAAGAACAAATTGCCTTCGTATGTCTCTTATGTTCCATAGAGTACTATTTTGCCTTACAATACAAAAAAATACTAGAAAAAGAAAATACAAATACCCTAGAAAAATTGAGAGTACAAAATAATCATAATATGACATTTTAAATTGCAGAGAGTTTGATTATTTGCAGTCAAGAAACGTTTGAAATATTGACAATAAAATGAAGTTAATTTTGCTTTACTATGTCTAACGTTTCGGATTCTACCCATACAAGTTCATTGAAAAAATACTATTTTAACATTTTTCCCCAAAGCGTGTTCAGTGGGTGGTTATTGAAATATTGAGGTATGCCTGTATTGTATGTGTAAGTAGTAGTACCTATTTTTAATTTACATTAATATGTAGGTAGCTTGTGTGAAGTACGACCTGCTCAAGTTTGAAAACAGTTGTGGTAAGAAGCAAATTTTATTGTCAACAATTTGTTTATCCCTCGTGCTAAGCTAAGCTTCAATCTATAACAATATAAAAACTAATTGGTACTAAAAAACTGGCATAGATACTGTCGATTGCTGCATTGATTCTTAGGTTCCTTACACTGAAACTAATTACTGACGAACGCGCTTTTCACATATGACACCTACAATATTCACAACATACCATGGTTATCTTCGAAACAATATACAAACATTAACAACAAATAGAAAACTACGTCACAAATTACTTCTCACATAATATCTTGTCTTGCTAGACAAGAGCGACGGTACCTCCTAAAGCTCAACGCCAGTAGAACCTGATGCAGGAGTTTCAAGCTTGAATATCCTGTACTTCCGTATTATTAGATATTATCAGTTTTCCATTAAAAAAATCCTCTAGTTCTAAAATTTAATAAACGGATGCATTATTGTGTGTGTCATAGTTGATTTGTAGGTAAGAAGGGATAGTGGCATTAAGTTCCGAAGCTCGACGTCGAAGCGCAGCGATGCTGTGGCCACGCCATACATCCTCATCTTGCTCCCCTCCGCTGGGGGAGGTGCCTGATGACACCGGTGGAGTGACGGCGTTCGAACACGGCGGCATCTGCGGGGGTGGAGAACCGCCGCCCCCTCCTCCGCCTCCTGCAGTTCCCCCGCTGCTGCCGCCTCCGTTATTACAGTACGTCATCATGCTATCACCTGCAATGCATAAATCAATTCTGTAAACAAAATTTTCGATGTTCTTTCGGTAAAAATAAGTAGATGAGTACGAACACTGCTGGATGTAGGTGCAGTGCGTTTTTCAACACAGAATTTTACTTATTAAATTTTTAACCACACGTTAGGCGCTATTTTGTAAGAATTGTGGTTATGGGACTTGGCAAAAGTAAAATTGAAAATACTAAGTCCAGAAAAATTATTATTTTCCTCTTTTAGATGTTCATACAGAGCATTTCAGAATCAGTGGTGCCAATAAGCAAGTTCTAAAGAATAAAAAATAGAACGATTCAGTAGAACTTGATTCACACAAAAGTTGCTTGTTTTTATTCTACAGAGTCCCAAAGCATCTTTTTTTTTACTTTCTAAAGAGGGAATATATCTCACAGTGTTTTATTTACAGACTTGAAATTACTCCTACGACGGAGGTTTCTGGATCTGATAAATTAATTTAAAATCTCTAGCTCAAGTATTCTGTTCTAAACTAGTCGGTAACCACCTATGTCCTATCGAGGTACAAATATCGAATTGACTTTTACGTTAATGCCAATAACTTCAAGATGTTTACGAATTCTGATACTTTGAGCTTCACTATATCAGAAAAGTGGTCAAAGAAATTCAAATCTCCAACCATTTTCGGCACCGTTTTCGATGCCTTGCTAAAGATTTATGAACACCTTCAATTTCTTGACTACTTGCATTACGAGTTAGGCCATGAGATGCAACAACCGACGAACAGCTTGTTTTATTAGTGTGATAAGTAAATTGTGTTATACTTTCACGACTGCCTCGACACAACGAATCCACTAATATTGATATGAGAAATATGGTTTGTTTATGGGTAAACAAATCTTAGAAATCGTCGTGCTGCTAAAAGATACCTGGAGCTTCGTCTAATAACAGAGAACCAGATCATCAAACTTTCATACGATTTATCGACAAACTAGGTGAGACTGGTTCATTTCGTTCAAAACCGTATAATGGAAAACCAAAAATTCTCCCTGTATAAAATGAAATTTTCCAATATTGGAAGATCCAGAAATTAGCACCAAACGTACTTCTGAAGCGACATAGGTCAGCAAATAATTAATTTCTAGTCTTCTACAAAAAGAAAAGTTGTTTCCAAATCATTTTACGCTTGTTCAAAATTTGTTGCCAAGAGATTTCCAGCCATGGAAAATCATCATTTAATGAGAGAATATTACTTTTAAGATGAATTTTCAATTAATCTCTGCTGTGGGATTTTATACGACATGATTTTGGGACCATTTGAACTTCCGACAAACTATAATGGGGAACAGTACTTGAGTTTCTTAAGAAATTACTTACCTCGAATTTTGGAGGATATTCCTCTAGTCTTAAGAGGATATTTAGATTTATGCAAAATGACACTCCTGCTCATTACCCTATACATGTAAGGGAGTTCTTGCGTACGAATTCCCCATATCAATGAATTGTTCGGGGTAATAAACATCTGTGATCACCAAGAAGTCCTAAGTTAAACCCAATAGATTCCTTTTTTTGATATTTTTTAAATCATGAGTATACAAATCCGTATTTACCAACGGAAAGGAGCTATGAAATAATATAATATTAAAGAAGATGTAAATAGAATTAAAGGAAATAACCAAACCCTGTTCAAAATTATTGAAAATCTATGAATTCCACGACTTTCTCATTTTTCCACAAACCATAATTCTCCTCCTGTAAGTGACCTATTGCTGATATTACTACTGAATTCTTTGTTTTTTGTGTTAGTTTCTATACCCATCATCAGTATCGACCATATCATTTATGCCCGTTATATAAGAGGAATAGTTATTTAAGGAACAACTTTATTAATGACACAGATTAATAATCGAAGCTGTTTTGATAATAGATAATGGAGGCTTTATTACCGCTTTATTAAAATAAATTTTGAAAATAGATGCATTTCTATTTTAAATTTAAAAAACGCTCTTGCTTTGTGACTGAATATGTACTTCAGTCCCAAATTGAAAATTCCTATGTGAAATATTGGAACCTTTATAAGTGACAGAAAGCTTTGACGTGTCAAGCAGAAGTGTTCTAATTGGTCAGATGTAAGCAGCCATGGCCAAAATCAAACCAATCACCGTGCACTTAAAGTTACCCATTAATTAAACATCACACATTAACGGTGGTCATTAATGAATGATTTTGTATACTAAAAATAAGTTGGTAATATTCAGTCAACGGAAATCTATTAACTGCCAACATGTTTGCTGTAGGTACTTTAATTTCTTTAGTATCCTGTATAATGATGATTGTTGATTTTGTAGATGTTTTTATAGATGTGTCAGACACCACAAATACCTTCAGCAACTTGTAGCATTTCGCATATCATATTGTACATCGTTAGGCCAAAGAACAGACAAAGATTCGAGTCTATAAATTCTCATTAAGAGAAACCGGTTGTAACGATTTGAATTTTAACACTTCAGGTCAGAAGTAACAAGCTTATGTATTATTTCACAGATATGGGAGGCTGGGTAGGATACATAAAACGAGTAATTAGCAGTGATTAGACACAACTGCGTGGTTCGCTACTGAAATACACCTACCTCATGGGCTCTAATTGGTACTACAAACCGATCTTACCATTAACCTGTTTGCTATGATCTTATTTTTATGTATACATAGACTCGCTTGACCAACACAGTTTGCCTACAATCACGCATTCAAAAACTTGTTGAAGACTACGACTTTCTACAGAGAGTATACTTAGGAACCACGTCTCCTTTATTGCTATAAAAAACAGTGTATTCCACGATATAGTTTACTTAAAATGAAAAACAGACACTTACCTAAAGAATTAAGTCCATAATGAGCTTGGTATACAGTGCTGGCCGTTGAACTTATGGGCAAAGTTGAACCTAAGCTAGTGGTTTGATTAAGCTGCCCTAAGGTTTGGCCGAAGCTGCCCATGGCGACTGTCCCTTGGCCAAGCTGAGATAGACCTAAGATGATTTGGAATCTGGTCAATAAATATATCGGTCGTTGTTACAGGCTTCCGAATTTGCCATATGGTATAATCAACGATTATTGTGTTTTTTAATCAGTCATGTTATCAGGGGTACTGTAATCAGTGCAACGAAAATTATCAATAATTTTTGGGAAGCTTGCACAAGTGCAAATTAAGTTGAGTACCTTTTTCAGTTTAAGTTGCTCTAGTGCAAAGTTGTCAAAAATTATAGATCCATTTTCGTACCACAAATTATATTTATGAAGTGAATTTTGTGACATACATCATCGAAGAACACACCCGCAGATTGAAATATTCCCATTTGTTAACCTTACCAAGAAAGCAAGAAATCTATGGATGCTATTATTGGATTGAAAAATGGTTTTCCTACGAGTGTACCGTAAAATAGCTTTAACGCACGGCTTTGCAAGCTGAAAGAAACACGTTATCGCACATGTGCGACCAAATATTTTCCGCATTTAGATCAATATACCATGTGTCAGCACTAAAAATGTTTGTGTCTTTATCGCACTTCATTTCTGATGCGAACAACAATCAGCGTGCGATATATTATAGCATCACTTTCTGCACTTGCTAGGTGAATAATTAATGCACGTGCGTGCGAGAATTCAAGTTTGTTAACTGAGGAGCAAAGCGACGAGTTGACAATGGATGCGCCAATGACGCTATGAAACGTTTATCTTATATTATTCTATTGAATTTGGAAAACTCTGAAAATTAATTTTAACTAGATAAAAAGATGGTTCAAAGTTAGGTTGAGATCATTGCGAAAAATTAGTTGAGGTTTTTAAACCGCATTCTTATAAATTTGTAGATTCATAATTAATGAAATAGTCATAACCGCATAGAATTTAAAAAATCATAATATGTATAAACAATCACCACTTAAACAATTATTTTAAGAAAATACTAATAGATTTACTACATTCCGAATTCTCATCAGGTATGAGCATTTTATAGTTAATAAAAGCTACTAAATCATTTAGTTAGGTATGCATATTTACGGATTAATTAGTACTGTTAAAATAAAGATTCTAATTGGGAATTATTGTCCTATTATCATGGCGTTCTTTACTAATGAATTGAAAATTTATCTATTTAGCGTGGTACTCGACGTACGTTGTATGTACTATTCAATTTTCATTGAAAATTGAAATCGAAAGTGGTGAATTTACATTTGAATAAAATTTAGAATGGTTTTATTGCTTTAATGACCTATGGTTACATGAATTATTGTTTATACCTACACGATATTGTAATTTTTATATAAAAATAAATATTTATTGTTTTCTTTGTAAACTACTGCAGATAACACATATCAACGGATAATAAAATAAGATAGAAATCCATACCTGTTGCCATTCCTGCAACACCCCACGTAGAGTCTGACGTCCTGAACATGGAGGTACCACAAAGATTCTCGCCCATTGCACCGAACGGTGGCAGACCATGGGATGGAAGGAGTGCTCCTGGCGTTCTGAAAACGTTGGTGGTCTTCTTCCTCTTTTTCCATTTGGCCCGCCTGTTTTGGAACCAGACCTGTTGAGAAAAAGCGACCAACTTTACTAGTTCTATCGGCAAAAAATAGGCATAATAGTGGATTATGTTATCAGGAGTAAAAGTGGACATTATTGTACTGAGGCCAAACATTCAAGGCCGCAGCAAAGCTGAGCTGGAGAGTGAAGCACCACAAAGTTCTTTCATCCCTTTTTTAAAATAGATTATTGACGAATCTGAATGATGCATATGCATTCTCAATATAATTATTACTAACAGTTTTTTAATGGTATTACTCTCCTAGAGATAGGCATGTATTCTAAGCACACTGTCAGAAGCAGCTATTATATTTGCCATTTTTAGTACATATTGTAGCAAAGAAAAATATTTCTTAATTGTTTATTTTCTATCTCTTTGTATTTCTACATTTTAACATTTTTCGGTTTGTAAATATACATATTTCTCCGCTACTTAGCTCTATAAAAATACCACAATAAGCTAATCTGAATACTAATTTTAAAAAATTGTCACGGAATTAAATGGAACGATGCTTGCATCGTTTGCTAGAAACTATCATCAGAAAGCTATAAAATCATAGAAAATGCATATATTTTACTAAACAGAAACCGATGTATGGTTTCAGCATAGACAACGCTTTGTTACCTATGCTTGATCGCGAGGTTGACCTTGGACGCATAAAACAAACTAAATACTAACAAGTACCACTTAGAGTGATGACCAACACAGATATAAGAATAATAAAATAATAAAAATTACAGGTTAAATTTGGTAGAATACTTAAAGACGAATCACCTCAAATCAACTTTTTGGAGTGATGAAATGAGTCACGATAAAAACTGTCATTCCTCAGCAATTGAGATGAGGAATATTACATATTCACAATCATTCACTTTAATTTAGTTATTTTTTGTTTATCTAATAACTTTTTTCTAAGTTTTCAAGACGCGGACAGATTTGTCGTCAGAACATTAACGAGGCTTTTCTTACGATCCCTTAGTAAAGGGCGAATGTTTTGCTCAGTTAATTTTAACTGAGAACAGTAAGGAATTTCACCTCTCCTAGAACCCCTACTTGTGTGTGAGATGATACTACCAACCCCCCCCCCCCCCCTCTCGCCAAAAATTAAAGGACGAAATTCGAGTAATAGTATTATAGAAATATTTAAACAGGGAAAATAGAGCTGGTAATTTTTTAAAAACAGCAGGTCACAATACTAAAAATACTGGGCAGCCAAGAACATGAAAATAAATGGCGGATTACATAAACAAACCACGGTCCGAACGCAAATTAGTTCGCTTAACCTCCGGACTGCGAAGGGACACCTCTAATCCTCTGGTGGCGTATGACACCAGTTATCCATTCCTTTCTGAAATATAGGGCTCCTAAATAATCCAACAACATTAGCGCCCTATATCGCAACCCTCAGGCATCTGCCGGCTACTTTATTCCAGTGGGTCCACAGAGATTTACTTCCCTAATTCACGAATGATGACGCGTCATCCATGAAAAACACTTTCGGTGTCGCTCCTTCTACCATCAATGTATCAATCGCTGTCTTTTAACTTCGGACAGGCTGATGATGGTGATCTTTATTTATTCGGTTCATTGTTTCAGGGGAAAGTTCGTAGATGTTTCAGTTTGGTTAACATCTCTACTCTGGATTAGCTGAGATTTAACTAAGAACTAAGATATAATAGGAAACTTTAAATCCTTTAATTCACTGGATTTTCATTGAATATTCCAGAAAATCGCTCATAAATGCACAGGAATTTGAGTTTTAATTTTAATGCGGAAAACGAATCGAGATGCGCGAAAATGTGAAGAGTCAGAGAAACTATTTTTGTGGAAAATTTCGAGAGAGCCGCCTCTCGGGCATCCCCCCGAAACGGCGAATATTTTAATTGAATCATTCTAAGCATTTTTTGCAGATAATAAAAAACAGACTTTTTTCCTTCAAATAGAATACCCAGTATTTTCGAAACAAAGCCGTTTCGGGCACATGTTCATTGGAACATTTTCCTTATAATGTCCCAAGGAATATCCCTTTAAATTTGCGTCGTATGCTTAGGAAGCATCCTGTACAATATTCTAGAGATGTGTTTCAATCAAAAAAGAAATATTCGATCCAAATAAATTATGCATAAAAATAAAATTCCTGATATAACAGCAGTGGAGTAACGCTGAAATGGTTTTCCTCAAGCTTCAATCAATCCCATAACTAGAAAAGAGCTTCAATTCCAGGAATCGCCAGATAAAACTCTGCTCATCTGAAGTTTGCATTTTCAAACAAAAAGGAAATCCTAAAGTGAATAAAATGGGAAACGGTAAATTTAAAAGCCGTGCCTACAACCGGGAGGGCCAAATGGATGGAGGGCTCTGTCGGTTGCCAGGGGGAACTCGATGGAGAGGGGAAATTCCAGCGTCAAGCGTCGCGACGCTCCGGTCAATAAATTTAACAGGAATTTTGGATGAAAAAAATTGAACGTTTGGAATTTACAATAATGGTCGACATCAAACCGTTATTTTTGAGTGGACAATCGTTGTAATCAATAAGGCATACAAACAAGAAAGACATAACTTCAGTTCAGATTCAGAAATTCTAAATTTCGTATTCAACATATACGTTGGACAAATAATAGAAAACACAGTTTGCATTAAATAATAATCGTGAAATCTATTAATACGAAATAAAATAATGGCGAACATGTAATAACATACACAAACTGAGAAATTAGCCCTAAACACGTGTGGAATATGAATGACCTTATACCAAAGTGTTAAAAGCAACTATTAGCAAATAAACATTTATTTACTATGTGTCTAAGCTGTTAGAAGTGTCGAATATTATTTACTAAATTTAATGCACAAATAGGTATTTTGATGTGTTTAAATGGTTAAAATAATAATTGTTGTTGGAAGTGCAGAACTGATGAATATGCTTATTGTTTATTTTAAAGCGTTTCTATTTTCGGAGTTTATGAAATGAATATTTAATATTTTTAAGTATTGGTGCTATTAAAATAAATTATATTCCATAATTATGATTTTCCACAGCTATAATTGGTTAGCCTGTAATCTTCTAAAATATAAGTTATACTGTTTAGTACTCTGTGGGATTCTTAGATATTTTTCGCAATTTCTTTTTATCATCTATTTACATTTCTACTAATCAGTTCTTGTTATGATTTCTCTATTCTTTAAATTAAAAGTAGAACTGGAATTTTCAGTTTTCGAGTTAACTATTTCTGCATTAACCGCGCAAGGAGATATGTTGTCGTTTCATGAAAAAAGGTAGAGGTTATTTCTCGAAAGCGGCACTACAATGATTTATATTAAAAAAATAAATATGAGGTCAGATCTCTTTATACCTGAAAATTTGTACCCATGGTGCAACAAATTGTCAGCCCCTGTTTTGATGCAACTACAATCAGCTCGCGGTAAAAAATCGTTTTCTGCACTTGTTAGGTACATAACTATTTATGTGCCTCACAGTTTTTTTATTGTTTGGATATTTATGCGCAATGATTTTATGAACGAAATATTTCTTGAATAAGATAATCCGATCAAACTTACGAAGGAATTTTTTGATAATAGTCCAACTACAGCAACTATTCCGGTTTATATAACATTCAAGAAGTATTGACTATTGACTCTGTTCAACATTAGTGATCAAATATTTTGAAATAATCTGCATAAATAGACTTCTGAATATCCAATAGATGTTACGTAGTTCCTAATGAAAATTTCAAATAAAAAAATATTGTTGGCAGACGGTTTCATGAAATATTGCTCATGTATATTGCGCAGGACTGTGCTTGTGAAAATTCACATTCTCATTACATTAATTGATGACGATTGACTAGTATCTAGTGCGTCGGTACTTTATACTGAGTGGCACAAATTAAAAATTACTATTCATATAACTTGCTTAATGTGTAATGCAACAAATAAATATGATTTTGTCTTTTTGCTTTGAAGTATGTGAGCATAAAATTGCATTATACAAAATTTGAACATTTAATCATATAAAATCTCAAAAACAAAAGTTTAAATTTCTACTGATCTATCAATGTCGATTTTTAAGAATCACAATTTTTTCATTAATATTCGTTTAGAGAGTACAAAAGCCTTTTTTTAACCCTCTAAACTAAATTTGATGCATGACCTGGGTTCCCATTTAAAATTTTTAAGTAGATAGTTTAACCCGTATTCTTGAATTTTAAAGTTAGAGTACCTTGTCGTTTTCATGTAATTTTAAAATTTCATACGATGTAGAAAAGGTTGTCTTAATCTGAGCAACCCTGAGGTATCTAAACTGTTTTGTCATAGTAATAGAATTTTTGGTTCAAACAAATCCACCGCATTAATAAGATATTTCCAGAGTAATGTAATTACCCAATGTCAATTAGCACATGTTGAAATATTCTCAAAAATTGCCCTGTTCTCATTGTGCATCTCAATTGAGAGAGACTACCCGAAAGCATGTATAATCCCGAAATTTTATAAATGTGAACAGCTCTTTCCTCCTATTTTAGTTCGGGGTTTTGTAAGCCTCTACCATGAATTTCTATAGAGGATTAGGCTTTACGATTTTCGATTACCTTTATAGCCCTTTTATATCCCCCTTCGAGCGTTAGGTCGTAAAATATTACTATTGCGGTTCTAAAACACCTAATAAAGTCAGAGAATTCCCCTCTTCGTTATTTTTTTCCTTTCTGTAATTAGGCGAAATTTTTTCTTCATTATAATGGAAAAGATACCATTTCTCGACTATCAGCCTCGACATTTTTGCCATTTAATAATCAATAATTGAATAATCTTTAATAGACTGATCTTTCACTCTATTCTGTTAAAGTGAAAACTGAAAAAATAGCCGTACAAAGAGTTTTTTCATGATTATGTTACCCATTTCGGATTCATTGTACTTTTTAGTTAAAAGTTAAATTATTAGCAAATTAACCTAAAATTAATGTGTAAGTAATGTTTAGTCGACTCATCCTTTTATGGACTCGCTCATCAGTTCGTTCGGCTAGAAACTGATTCGCGTCATAAAATCTTACTTACATTATCTACTTATTACATGAATAACTATATATGTTATTATAGTTATTTACCTAAGAAGGGTGGAAAAAGATATTTTATCTTACACTGATTGCAGTTTGCTACACTTTGCGTTGTTCGTTTAGCAATTTAGTGAGGAATAAACGCTTTCGCACGTGTTGGATACAGTAATTTTCTTACAAGTGTATTTGCATTAACTTTATTAAATTTCACAAGTTCCATGAAATATTAGCGTGCTGCAAAACATTTACCCGCACGCGTACGGCAAAAAGTTTTACAGCACACACGTTAAAGTCAAATATCCTAAAAAAATGTTTGACACTGGCACATGCCACGTTGATTTGCATGCGGTAAAGCTTTCGGCCACACATATACGATAAAATTCAGCTTTCAGCTTCATCTTAAAGGTTTATGATACGTTTATGTCATTAATTTGCTCAGCTGTTTATTCCAATAGTAGTAACATGTAAGTCCTAATATGTCAGGTTTATAATTTTGAGTAAAACGAATCTTAAGTTGAAATTCTAAAATTGGCCAATCAAAATTGGGATTTCCTTAGTTTAACTCAAAAAGGTACAACAGCCATAAAGCTACGCTACTCAGGATCAGTTTTATGGATTCTAAGGCTTTAGGACCTACACAACTGATCCTGACGAGATTTAAACATTGAAGTTTAATCGTATTAACGGAAATACGGTCAATGTTAAAGATTTCACTTCCCTATTCGCATGAGATTCACATAATTTTTGACCATATTCCTGCAAAACTGTCCCAGTCAAATGTTAGTAAGTCAGGGCGTGGCTCTGAATTTCTGAAATTCGAGTGGGGAAATTCTATATTAGAATGACGTAAAAAATGACAAGAACTTCATATTACTAAATATTAAGGATTCTTCAAAGTAAGTCATTTTGACGTCGTTCGAAAACGGAATTGTTCAATTTTGAGAATAGACCTCCTAACAATGCTTTTACTTCGCTTCGTTGAATTTTTATATTTTGATAACTACCCAACAATTTCCTCTACATGGGAAAATCCGCACATTGCCTTATTAAACTTTACCTCGATGTCGTCGAAGTGGCAGTAACGATTCCTGGAATAGCCAACTGCTTGTGGCATCAGAAATTATTTTGTATCACCACAGGGACCAAGAACAGTCGCATTTCTAATAAAACGACCACATACAAACAATGTTTTAGAAATCCACGAAATATTTTTAAATGTTAGCAATGCACGATAAGGTATTTCGCCTCTCGCCACACAAGCCAGACAAAAATTTTACCTTCTGGTTTATGTGTTTGACTACCATAAAAGCGGCCCAAAGCGACCTGGATGTTTACCAAGGGTTTTTAATCTTGACCGTCAAAGTAAGGGTTAAGTCACTTGCTACTTTTAACGGACATATGTGAAAACGCAGGAATTTGTATACGTGCGTAATAAAATAAATCCAACTTCTACCGTATTTTTTGGTAGTTTTTTAAACTTATACTTGTGATTCTTCATCAGAATGATTTAAATTTAAAAGCTTTAAAAATACATATAGAGTTTTTTATATATTGTTCGAAGTTCTTCCCTCACCTTCAAAACCTTTCAAAACTTATTAAATTTTGCTCTTTATTCAGGTTATGGAACATTGATTTTCTGATAACTTCTGAATGGTCCTTCAAAATACAAACATCTGAAAAAGCACCAAATTGTTACTACAATTTGTTACTTATTGATTTTCTTGTATTGCGCGGGAGTAAAATATGTAATAAAATTATAACGTTGAAATTGACAAGCAAATCTGCTTTGCTGTAATTCCACTGGTTGCAATTAAATATGATAGATAAATCAGGAATGAAATTAAACATAAAAAATAAAGCAGATAATGGAAAAAATATGCAAAAACTGAGATTTGGTTTCGAAATGTGAATCAATGCTAATATATGGAATAAATGAACAAAAACTTACCTATTTTCGAATAATGAGATTTTTGGCACCAGAAATTGAAATAAATTTTTATATACAAGGTATCTGACCATAGTGCCATAAATTGAATTACGTGTTCTAAGTCCAAAAATATGACGAAAACTTCATATAAATATAGTATATTGAAAGACGCTTCATTTTCGATATACAAGGTGTAAAAAATTAGTTCTTGAGGATGGTTTTTTTTATTAATATCTGCGAAACGTTTCCAAATAAATTAATGAAATTTTATACTTTAGAATATCTTTTTGTGTTCTTTCTAAATCTCTATAAAGAAATTGCCACATTTTTCCAGGGGCAGGTAATACAGGAGGGTCATGCGAATGTATCTACACTTTTTTGTACCTAACCCTAACTTAACGGGATTTTATTAAAGAAACATCAGATTTAAAACCCTTTTTTATTTATTTTCTTTAACAATAATTGTAATTAAACTCTGTTCTGGTAACAAAGAAAAACCACTAGACTTTATTAATAAATACTATCATGTACGGAAACGTCAAAAATATGTTTTGTTCCATCTCAAGACCAACTGGATTTTAAATCTTATGTTTATTTAGTAGAACATTGTCTCCACCGATTTGTCAAATCTAAATTTTCTCGAAATCTGTTGGAGATTTTGACTTTTTACAAAATAACCTTTTTTTTGAAAACATTTTTAAAGTTAATATTTTTCCTATAAAGTCGTCAATAATGTTAAGTATAAAAAAGTTTAAGTACTTTTTAAGCACTACCCCCCTGTATTACCCACCCCTGGAAAAATGTGGCAATTTCTTTATAGAAATTCAAAAAGAGCACAAAAAGTTATAATAAAATAAAAAAATGTCATAAATTAATTTCGACACATTTCGAAAATATTAATAAAAAACCACCCTCAGGAAAAAATCTTTTACACCCTGTATATCGAAACAGAAGCGCCTTTCGATATACCTTTATGTGAACTTTTTATCATATTTTGGGACCTAGAATACATAGTGAATTTATAGCACGATGTTTAGAGACATCTTGTATAAAAGCCGTAGAAATAAAAAATGCTGCAGATATCGAAGAAGAGATACCTGCAAAAACGTACAACATAAATGAACTGCAAGTGTGTTTTAATGTTTTGTCTTATAAATTAAATATCGGACCATTAGTCCAGCAGAAAACCCTAAAAATATATTTTTTGTGAAAATCCAGCAAAATCGTGTATGGGATAAATTTAGTTTCAACGCTCTCAAATATAAAGGGTGTCCAGAAATTAGCGGCCCAACAAAATTGTGGATTGCATGGCTGAAAATAAGAAAAAACTGCCTATTAACTTATGCCCAAAAATACCTTCCAGAGAAGCTACAGCTCTTTAAAGGAAGAGCTATGACAAAGGTTTTTTTTCAATAACGGCAAAACGGTGGTAGTTAAAATCACCAAATTTGGAGTACTAAGGTAACTTAACACGTTGAAGAAGTTGATATATCCCGTTGTGCAAAATATCAACCAGTGGCGTACATTTTGGAGGGGGAGCCTGAGGAAGATTTTTTTCTTATTTTCGACCATACCATCCACCATTTCTTTTTGGTCGACTAATTTCCAGACACCCTGTATAGTGCAAGGCTGAATTTTAGAAAATTTACTTTTACGAATTTAATAATTTTTATATTATCCATATTGGCAAGGCATCTCTCCGACTACTGTAAGGTCATAACATAACAATCGAAATTCAAATATTCCTCTCAAGCTGGGGGATAAATGAAGGGTAAAATCGAAGAAGTTAAGGAACGAGGTATGTCTGGAAAAAAAGCTCCATATTACCAGATTAGGACTGCAATTGGGAAAATGTAACGTTAACATGTCATTTGATGATAAGAAGTAATACACGGACTTATCTATTTCTGGGATATTTTGCTCTTGTTGCATTTTTAAATTTAGATTTATTTGCAAATTATGTATATTAAATTCATTTATTGTATAAGTATATAAATTAAAATTAATGACTATGACTTCGGAAACTTTACAAATATTTGATAGTTTACTTAACCAAGAGAACAATTTCCTAAAATCTTATCACTCGGAATTCCTGGAAAACTTTTGAAACTTGCTCCAATATAATTTAAAACGTAATTAAAAGTTTTATACTGATTTAGAAACTGATGGAATCTTGTTTAAAGGACAGTTACATTTGAATCTTTCTATTGTTATATTGGGAAATTGCGGCAGTTTTACCTAATAAATTTCTCCATTGCTGATGCAAAACAAGACTTGTGAAACGTAGGACATTTAATCGTATGTGTTTGACATTAGATGTATTACGGCCACGTTATGAGTAAAATATATAAATAAATAAAAATTCTTAATTGGGCATTTTTTTTCTTTTACCTTCCGCAAATTTGAAAAATTCAAATTCTCTTATAAAATTTGCCGCTAAAAATCCAAACAAATCATTTTATTACAAGCTAAACAATTAAACACCATGAGTCATTAAATCACAGTTTTTCACACCCACTAATCAGTCGACACGTTAACCGATAACTTTTTTCATTCTCAACCGCAGACCGCCTTAAACGATTTCGGAGGCATAAGAACATCATATTTTTTATGAACGCTTCGGTAATTAAACGCAATAAAATGGACACTATTTGCTCCATTATGTGATGCAACACTCTTCCACTGCCTGTATTGTTTGTTATGTAAATCACTCTTTGTTTACCGGCTGCATAAGGAAATGAGTTTGTTGCATTGGTGTACGTATGTAAGTGGTCTGGCGACGTGAGGTCGCAGAATAGAGAAGGTGTGAAAAGAACGAAACGCTAGAAGAAAGAAATTGAATATAGTTGAAAGTTAAATGAACTGATCTTATGTGAAGGAAAGGTAAGAACGTAAGCAGAAAAATGCTCTCCGATGACATGGTTGTTGCGGTAATGGCAAAATGTTCTCTATTCATCACGAATAACAATCCAATCACAAACACTATACAAGAAGAAATTTTTGAATTTTTTTCTTTTAATTTTGAAATAAAAAATTTCATTAAAACTTCCAGATATATGAAGATAACGATGCTAGGTAGTTATGATGTTCTTCAACAAAAATTGATCTCTCGATACTCAGTTAATATGAGATTTTGTCTAACGTCCCTTTAAAGGTGGACTGAAAGGAAATTAAAAAGGGAGGAGCGTGTTATTCAAGTGTTGTGTTCTCTTTCTATGCCGCGGAAAGCTTATTTAATTGTGGAAGCTTTTTTAGGCTTTTCTGCGCTTGTACGGGATTGATTTTTACAATGCCGCTACCGTTTCGCGGCCCATTTTATATCTGCAAAATGTATCTAATCGATAACAGAATTTAGGCCTGTGTATTCTAGGAATAAGGAACTGGAAATAACTCTTTTTTACATCCAAAATGAATTAAGATTTTCTCGTAAAAACGTTAGCTTATCATCAATAACATGAGATAGGTCCCAGTGACAGTCACGACTAATAGTAACACAGTGTCGATAGTCAAGTAAAAGTCGAGGCACATGATCCGGAAAAGGAGTTGTAGCTCAGACGTTTTGATTTAAAAAAGCGAAAGATTCCATTAAAACATACGTTTACTAGTAGAATAACAGTACATTAAGATACAAGTTTTACAATCAAATTGATTATCACACCAGTCGATACTTTGCAACGTTTACACCTGACGAACTCCATATCAGACGCCCCTTGATCTCAACGTCTATTGTGATATCGGTTACTTCGTTGTAACGGTTCCTCCAGGTTTGTACAAAATTCAGATCTCTATGCTTCTGTGGAGTTTAGGGAAGAGTTTTTTGATATTTAATTGGGCAGTGCGTATGCAAATAATTAACCTCATTTCAACATTTAAAAAGCAGAACTTCAAAAATGCATTTTTAGCCCACTGAGGCTTAATAAAATGATCAGAGCATGTTCATTTGTGGGAGGCCAACAATAGAGATATTTAACCCTATTTAACTCTTACGTGTTAAAGTCCTTAAGTCAGTGTTTCTAGATCATTTTCGACTTCACCTCCATTGCATTTCACATCTTCATCATGTTGAATGTTATTTGTTGAATAAATGATGGATAATTCTTGAAAATCAAGTAATAATATTGAGAGAAAAGAAGGGAAATATCCTCTTCTGGATCTTTATCTCTGTCGTTATTACTATAATATAGAACATTTACGAAGCACTTCCTAATCTTGTCAGCTTTAAGAATATTTAATGTCAGGGAAAGTTTTGTACAGCGTCCTTTATAGCCAGCTCCTTCAGAAGTTTGAATAATTGTTGAAATTTTGAAGATATAATCGAAGGCAAGAAATTAGACCTGTAGTAAGTTTTGTGACGCGGGTTATATTTTCGTCCATTGACTGTAGAAAAGGTATTAGATTTAGTGACATTTTTGAAGTAAAAACATTTCACTTTTCTGGGCGTAAATTTTTCACCCTATTCAAATCTTTCTAATAAATCATTACTGATAAAAAATCTTTTTTTCACTCATTTTATTATGTCGTGAGTCGGCCTTAGCCTCTAGGGATTCGCTCGTCACTCGGAAGTTTTTTAGCCTTAATTTGCCAACTTGTCTTACAGTTTTGTCTCCATTTTAGGCAGTTCACATTGCTTTAAATTTTTTTTTAAGTTCCCCTACACATTTTCATGTAACCTTTAATATGCTAATTTTATCCTTTTTTATAGCACAGATTATTGGTTTAGCGAAACCATACTTATTGGATAAAGTTATAACACCCACGCCGTTTTCCAGGCTTTTTATATGTCACTTTTTTCTGATAATGTTTCGCTTCGCACCTTTCGCTTCATATTGAACGCTAGAATCAGATATGATTTAATTTAAGGCTTCCCTGTTGCGAATAGCTCATATAATAATGTGTTCATATTTCCGAGCGCCTAAGAGAACGTATAAGAAGTTATATAACATATAATTTGCATCCCTTTAAGTTTAATTTTGTTGCCACTGTTTTTTTTCTTTTCTTTTCATGTTTTTTCCTAATCCTTGAATGCTGCTAAATCAAAAAAAGACCAGACCAAATGAATCAACAAAGCCGCCCTCGAAGAGTTAAAAATTATTGCAAAAGGTCCGAGCTTTAAAAGTTATTACCTCTGATTTTCCTACGTCGAAATCCTTAAGCAATAAAGTTTCCGTATGGGGAGGGTTCGGGGCCTCTGCGTGGTATTTGCGGGGCTAACTCAAATCATACATCAACTGCGCCCCATTGGGGATTAATGATGCCAGCACGGCCGAAATTAACTTCCTGGCGGCTTACCACGGCAATCATTTTAACATATTAGCCATTTGTTAGAATAACAATATAGGTTTAGAGCTTCCAGCTTCGACTTTATTACGTTAGTCGACGATCGGAGGATTTGTGTCGGTAATTGAGTTGCAACAGTGCCGAAGACATAGATGTACATTAAAATATTTCTTTATATAATTTTTTAATTTAGTTTTTTGCTTTGATATAAAAGACATTCCGAGTATTAGTTCGCTATTATAATCTTTTGTGACATTGAATTCAGCCTGCTCTCCAGCTTACGTTAGGGCTTTATGAAATTCTGATCCACTGATCAGCTTCGCCACTTATTGACTTTTGCGATTAGATCAGATTATTAATTTTATATCACTGAAGATTCCAGAAAATGTAATTAATGCTTGATGAATAATAAGAATACCAGAACATGAAAGGAAGGATTTTCCAGCGTTGATTAAGATTGGTTCCGCATTGCCAACGTATGTAGTTTAATGCAGCTTAGAAAAGAAAAAGAAAGAAAGAATTTTAATATAATTTGCAAAGTAAAGGAGAGTTATCTACTGCGATTCAAAGCACTCAATAGACATGAAATTACAAATCCAAGAAATAACTTAAATATATGAAGTTGTAAGGAATCCAGATGATGAATCGCGATATAGAAGAGGTCTGATGCATTTAATATGCGCTGCTTCTCGATCAAAACCACAATTGAAAATCGAGGTTATACGAAATCACGCAATAACTGACATATCTTAACTATACTCGATATCTTAGAATTATGGGATCAAACTTCTAGGGATTGTTCAGTGCAACAATAGAAAACATCTGAGTATAAAAATGCTTGTCCGCAAATATCTCCCTAAGACGCTACGGCCTTATAATGCTTTAAGACAGTTGTGTGCAAAAAATATGTTTTATTGAGTTTTAGTACGCTTTATTTTAATGTGTTTGTAAAAAATAATGCTACAGTAGTCATTCAAAATTTCGTTCTTGAACTTCAGCAACAACATTACATCATCAACAAAGGTGGTCCAATTCCGTGGCCTCCTAGGTCACCCGATCTAATGTCGTTAGATTTGTTTCTGTGGAAACATGTAAAGTTTCTGGTTTATAAAACACCAGTGAAAACATAGCAAGATCTGATTGCATGAATTACTGTTGCATTTGAAATCGTTCAAAGCGATTATCAAATTTTTAGCCAAGTTAACAGGAATCATGTACATAGTTTAAACAGGAGCAATGAAGTTCAAGGAAGACATTTTGAACAATTACTGTAGTGTTATTTTATACAAGTAAATTAAAATGAAACATACTAAACCTCAGTAAAAACATTTTTGCACATAACTGTCTTCAAGTATTATAAGGCCGTAGAGCCTTAGGGAGACATTAGCGGACACGGGTTCTTATACTTAGATATCTTCTATTGTTACACTAAACAATCCCTAGAAGTTTTATCCCATAGTTCTGAAACACCCCGTATTTGTTGACATTTATTGTCCTGGTGTCCAAAAGCCTATAACACAAACACTACAATTGTTACAAGTCTACAGGTTATAAATAATCCGCCTATACCTATAAATCTGATGAACTCTGTAACACCACCCAATACTACTACAATTGTAGAGGAGCATTGATTTTATTCCAATTGTGGCTGCATACCTACATGTCCAATAATTTTAAGCCAGCCTCGGTAAAAATGGATCGTAAACCAATTCCGAACGTTTTTTATGTATTTTTGTTTACAGTTATACGTACATACAATCATTATAAGCACATGAAATTATTTACCTAAACAAGATGCATTATTGAGTGTGGTTACTAAATGTCGACAAAACAAATTGTTGTTCAGCGCAAAATATAATTATTACGTATATAAATTAAACGAAAACAAAAATATTCTTTTCTGTGCCTTCTGAGACAACCTGAGAAAAGAAATGACTGTATTGGCTCAAAACATTTGTTTAGTGCACATGGACAAACAATGGACGTACATATGCGAGAGATAAAGTGTGGCAAATTAAAAAAAAACTACAACGGGAAGTATTGCCTTAGCATCGCATCGGGCAATCTATGTTGGGTATATTTACTTCTGGTACAGTTTTCTAGTTTAAAAAAGATAATGCTAAGAAAACCGGTACCGGCGAGACGAGCACATTAACCTAAATCGACAATGTGGTACTAGATATTATTGGAAAAATATCACCCGTTATTTGTGGGCTTGGAATATGTAAATCGCTCGACAAACCACAGGTTCAGAAATCACTTCTTGAACCAATCTCAAGGGAACACGAAGGTACTGCCAGTACGATCAAACCTATCTGTGTTGACGAAATACCTATCTACTTTAAAAAAAATATTAGAGTCGATGTATAAAAATGTGTGTCATGTCTGTAAAAGGTCTATAAAAAATTTTAGCATAGATTTCTGAGGCGAAAATATGATAATTTAACCCAATTCATCTATGTCCAAAAATGGACGATTTTCAAAATACAAGACGTCAAAGGGAAGATTAAAAAAAGGAAATAAAATTACTTAATTTGTAATACTACTATCTGAAAAAAATTGGCATCGGGGGATTTTTAGTAGTGAGAAATTAGAATCTGATTACATTTTCGATGCACATTGTAAAGGACCCTGTCAGCTCTAGGTGAACTTTATTTAAAGGGGCATAATTTTTATATTACTCGGTATAAAATTTATTTATGACTAAATTTGTGCTTTCCTACATGTTTTATGAAAAAAAGGTATTTTGGTACAAGCCCCTACGGGCATTCCTTCTTGGGATATTTGATATTTAAAGTTCGCTGGATGTTTTGAAAAATAACTTTAAAGTACATATTTATTTGTACAGTTGAAACGAAAAAAATCAAAACATTTAATTAACTTTCAATTGTTATCATTTTTTAAATCTTCATGTTTTTGTTTAAATATACCAATTTAATATTATTTATTTTGCTATATTGTACGAATAAATATATACTTTAAAGTTATTTTTATGACATTCAGCGAACTTTATACAATACTTTAAATATTTCAAGAAGGAATGCCCATAGAGACTTGTACCGAAATACTTTTTTTCATAAAATATACAGGAAAACACAAATTTAGTCACAAATAAATTTTATACCGGGTAATATAAAAATTATGACCCTTTAATAAGAGTTCACCTAACACTGATAGAGTCCTCTACAATGTAAACGGATTCTGATTTCAAGCCTCTAAAATCTCCCCGATGGGACATTTTGTTCAGATAGTAGCATTACAAATCAATAATAATTTACAAAAAGAAAAGAAACAAGTCAATAGTAATTATTTTGTTTCTTTTCTTTAATCTTCACTTTGAAATCCTTTAATGTGAAAACCGTCCACTTTTGGACTAAAATAAATTGGAGTAAATCGTCATATTTTCGCCTCAGAAATCTGTGATAAATTTTGTACAGACCTTTTAAAGACACCCTCTATATCATATAATATATATTACAGAGCAATGCAGCTATTATTTAATTGGCTTATAAGAAAAAGAAAACAGATCAGTACGAACCATTTCTATACAGAAAATGCTATAAAGCAAGATAATAGAATATCTAAAATTGAAAAATTATAAAACTAAACTAGAAATTCAAAAATTAGAGAAAGGATTTCAACTGGCCCAGTCGGAGTTTATTGTACCATTACCAGCACAAGATTTGTATGAGGTGAGGAGGGATTTGTGTTGATGGTGTCTAATTGCTCAATTTGTAGTGATTAAATGTCGTATACTATGTAAGATGATCCGTTTTTGTTAGAGATAAAGTATTACTACATATTTATTTATCGTTCTTGTTTTCGTGTTCATTATTTTTTGAGTGTTATGATTTGTTGTTCACTTATAAATACTACCCAATCTAAATAAAATACTTATAACAGTATCATTTTTAAACATTTTTATGTATCAGGTACTAATAGTATGCCCATTTGGAAGTACCTATGCGTCATAAACACTACCGGGCTAATTAGCATTAACTAATAGAATTTTAGATTGGGACCGTAAACGGCCATGCAGTTTATAGAATGTTTACCAGGCGATCTACATAAGCTGCCTCGTTGATTCTAGGAGCATTTACATTACGAGTAATAACTGTTCCATCCACTGTATCACATATTTCTGGAAAGTAGGCCAATACATGGAATATTTGTGTTACATCTATCATGTAGAGAGGCCATGACCAGTTCAAAGCAATTAATGTCTTTTGTGATGGTGTCAATTTATATCATCGCACTGTTCTAGTTGCCAGTATTGGCCCTATATCCCGAAGGGTTTCAAATTGGTGTCGGTGTAAACAAAACCTTTCGGCAAATTCAGTATCACTGAAAAATTTAAGTTTTTTCTTAACTGGAATGAATATTCTCAAGAAATATCTTCGCAATAATTTTCAAAATCACTTAACCGCATATTGAGTTCACAGGTCTGACAAACCTTTGGAAATTGAAGAACATTAAACCGCTTGATTCTAACTCTCGTAAGCTCTTTTTCAAAGACAGTCGGGGTATTAGAGAATACATAATTAAAATATTTCTTTTTAAATTGGACTTATTTATTTTTTAATCGGGCACAGTGTACTGCTGTTACTACTTCAGTCAAACTATAACTGATATACTTGGTTAAGACGAAGACGATTAGAAGACCACCGCTCCTGAGTTCGACATCTCTCTATCATTCCATCGGCCCTGGTGCAAGAGTAATTCAATGACCAACCAAGTTGGAATAAGAAAGGCAAAAATGCTATAATTTATTAAAGGGAGCTTCGTTCACAAATCCTGGTTTTGAGATACGGGTTAATAGACTGCGAAATGGAGAGTAGAACCACATTTAAAGGCCAGCAAGGATTCCAACAAAGCAAGCCCATGCTGGATAGCTCTATACAATGTAACTGCTAAATGTAAAATCAATAATGAATCAAGGAAAAAGTATGATTTCCCACTATAAACCAAATAGACCAATGTACTTTATAGAAATTAAAATTATAGTCTTATTAGTCTGCTACGTGATGCAAAAAAAATGGCTCATCTCAAGTCAACCATAAGAGTAAACCAAGGAGCTCATAAGAAATAAAAAATAAATGTAGACGATAGATATGACTGATAGTAATACCCAAACCCTCTAGTGAATGGGTCAACGAAAACTAGATGTCATCATCTTCAACTGGACAAGAATTCTATGAATCTACATCTGACTCCAGAATTCAGATCTGAGGAATGAAAAGAGAAAATCTAATTGTACGATAAACATAATAATTGATCTCTTAAAGATTTTGAAACGAGAGGGCAAGTGAGGTAGAAAATATTCAAAAGGTAGAGCCAATCTATCTAGAATAGATATTTAGATAAGAATTAAAATGATGAAAGAGTGAGGAGACGTTTCTCTAGAGGTAAGTTTGTCGTTTCGGGGATTTTACAAGTAAACTTTTACATTTACAATGTTTCTAACTTTAATACAAGGGGGTTCTTCTCTAAGGGGCGATAACTCATTAAAAGAGTCAGTTTCGGCAAATAAGGACTTCTTCATAATATGACTTGTTCCACAGACAACTAAAAGGGAATCTTTTCTAAACACGATCTTTTTTCGAAACCTTGTAAAAACTCTATGATAAGTCCATACAATGATCGCTTGTAATCTGCATCTATAATTCAAGTAACATGAAGGGAATATTTGACTATGAAGCAATTCAAAGCATTTATATTTGCTCAAGCAGGCAACCTGGAAATCCATTGAGGAGAAAGCATCAGTTAATCGTATAATTCAAAAATGCTATTAATATTCTGTCTGCAAGGAAGAAGATAACATAGGAATACAGTATTTAGTACCGAAAAGACAAAAACCGTTTTTGAATATGTTTGTTATGTTCGTCCTAAAGATACATATATTTTTTTAAATGAAGGTGTAGTTTTGAAAATACGATGGATGTTGAAAAAATTCGATTAATTCATATTACCTTTTGTTACATCAATGAATATGAAGAAAACTTCTTTTTCGTGATTTCTTCGACCGAATTTCTTCTTGGCATCCGTGCATGATACTCCAGCAGTAATCAACCATTATGTGTTCATCCCATCGACCTTGATACCTCTCTTTCATATTTTTGTTCATCATATTAAATTCTAATGAAATCGCTCTCTTTGTTCCTCACTGTAACATCCAAAGTTGTTCAGAAATTTGTCTAAATGATTGTGAAAGTAGTGAACTTTGATATTCATGTTACGTCCCAACTTTCTGAAATTTTTCAGCATTTTTTGCACCAATTCGCGATAATTTTCAGACTTAAAATTCCCTAGGAAATTTTTTATAACATTGACGAAAAAATCCAGGCTAATGATTCTATGTTATTAATTGAATGCACGAAAACATTATCTTTCATCAAAAGTCTAATTTGTGGTCCATTGAAAATGTCAGCCTTAAGTTTTTTCATGCTCGGACCAGGAAACTTTCTCGAAATGTAATTAAAGCAACAACCGTTTTTAGCCAATGCTTTAACATATTGTTTCGTTATTCCCAACTTTATATACAATGAAGGTAAAATTATTTTCTCTCTAGTAACTAAGGGTGTGTTTATGATATTTTGTTTCCTAACTGTCAAGTCTTTTCTTTCAGGCTAGTTTGTGTTATTCCAAAGTTCGCTTTTAGCTCTGTTATCCCACATACAAGAACATATGGTGTAGCCGCGTTGTTGATCCAACAAAAAGTTTACCATTTTTAAATCAACACGTATATCCCAGTTATGGTCACGGCACTTAATTTTTTTCGATATAAGAAATATGGTTTCATAATTCTTCTTTAATTTTATGGGATGAGTAATAGGAAACGCACCATGCTTATTGCCATTATGTAACAAAACACATTTCAAATTTCGCTTGGAACTATCTATAAAGTCTCCATTCATTTGGTTGGTAGGTCAAAAGATCCATATTTGGTAAAAGACCACCAATATTATTGAAAAAACAACATAATTTTCTGAACAAAAAAATGAAAGCAATTCTTTTTCTAGAGTGTAATAATATGTAATTTTAGTTCCTGGAGAAAGTAAATTGCTTTTTTTGAACCTGATTTTTTTATCTTTCTTTTGAAAGATCGAGGTCTCTGATAAGGTCACTTAAAGTGTATCAAGTAATAAGTAGAAGTTTTGACGATGTAGGTTCACAACCATCACTCTTCGCTAATACAAGCTTGGCTAGCTTTAGATGTATTACAGTGGTTTCCGTTTATAAAGTACTCTCTAGGGAGCAAAAATAGGGTACTCTATAACCGGAGATACGTTATAAAAAATACAATAAAAAAAAATCATATTTTTTACATGTTACGTACAGTACTCCACAAAAGTTTGGAAACATGTAAGAGCAAAATACAAAAACATGAGCTATGAATGTAATTTATTTTTTTATTAGCATTGCAAATTTTTGATAAACGCTAAATCGGATCTGTCGTTTTTCAAGAATAATTGCTTTGAAATCAAATACATTGTAGAGAAGTAATACATGTATTAGCTAAACAAATCATAAATTACAACCACATAAGTTTGGAAACAAGTCATTTGCCTTAATATTTTATAGAAAATCCTTTGTTTCTTAATACAAGTTTACATCGATTTGTCATGGAATCGACATATTTTGCACATGTTTCCGGTGATAATTTTTCCCACTCTAATTTAATAGCTTCAAATAGGTTGTCTTTATTTGTGATGTTATGGGACCTGATCTTCCTATCGATTTCATCCCACAAATTCTCAATGGGGTTGAGATCAGGTGACTGCGCCGGCCATTTCATTACGTTAGCATTATGATCCTCAAACCACCTTTTAACAGTTCGAGCCGTATGTTTAGGATCGTTATCTTGTTGGTATGTCCACAGCAACGGCATATTTTCCTCGGCAAATGCTAACATATGGTTGGATAGTATGTCCATATACACGTATTGATCCATTACACCTGTAATTCTAACAATGGGACCTGGACCTGATCTTGAGAAGCATCCCCACACCATTATCCCACCGCCATCATGTTTAACTGTAGGTAGTTGGTATTTAGGGTCAAACCTCTTTCCTACAGGACGTCTTACGAACTTAATTCCGTCAGTGCTAAAGCGTAGGAACTTGCTCTCGTCACTGAATAATATGGTGTTCCATTTCTGACTTACCCGCGATAAGTGGTGGCGGGCAAATGCGATTCACTTCTTCCGATTGTTAGGGGAAATGAGTGGTTTCTTTACAGGACGCCGTCCAAACAACCCAGCCTCCACTAATCTACGTCTAACCGTTTCAGTAGAAATGTCTTTCACTAACTCCGTATTTGCAAGTTCGTCGTGGATTTGTTTCGCCATTTTTCTTGGATCTTTTTGGGAAATTCGTTTTATTAAACGGTTAGTATTCACCGAAGTTTTACGTGGCCTACCAGATTTTAACGCAGGTTGTACGGTACCTCTTTCTTTACATCGTTTTATTATTTTTGACACTGTTCCGCGACCCATGTTGAAGCAATTAGCAATATTTATCATTTTTTCACCTCGTTTATAGGCATCAACTATTTTACTTTTCAAATCACAAGATAATAATTTTGTTTTAGGCATGATAGCAAGGTATTGAAAAGATCTTAGCAACAGACACTTTGCTACTAAATTCTTTATCAACCAAGAGTATACCAACTCTGTTTTGTGCATGTTTCCAAACTTATGTGTTTTTCTTCCTTAGAAAAAAAATTATTTATATTTATTTTTCACAATATAAACAAACTAACGGAAAACAAGAATATAGGAAAATATAGTACAAGATCTGATGATACCTAATACATTCGTAATTGCATTCAAGTAAACCCCCTAATATATATTTCTCATAATTTAACCACTTGCTATTAATGTTTCCAAACTTTTGTAGAGTACTGTATGTTACGCACATATGCTTTTATTTATCGAAAAATCCAAACAAATCTAATAACACATAGTGATTTAGGTACATATTATAAACTTTTGAATGTAATACATATGTATGTACTATCGGCCACAAAAGTGGTCGACCAGTTTCAAATCAAAATCGCTTGCGGTACTGTGGGTCGGATACCTTTTTTTGTCACACTTGACCTAGATTACTTTTTGTTGGATCCTCCTTTTTGTGTATATACATCAATATTTTGCATACAAACATGTATTGCTGGCCCAATTCATTGAGACAATTTTATTTTTTGGTATTTTCTCAGTTTATCATTAAGGCGCAATGGCTCCGAATCTGAGCAAAGACATTAAAAGTAATATAGTACTTTTATATGAACAAGGCCATAATATTTCCGAAATTAGTCATGAGTTGAATATTACGGTACGTAATCACATTGTCTTTTTTCAATTAAGGTAACTTTATCACTGGCTTAAATTTGGGGACGTTTTTTTTTATATTGTTACTTCTGGCAAGAATTTCATCTTGAGTTAAGCGAAAAGTCTGTGAGATGTCGGCTGTGTTATACAGAGTATTTTAAATTCGATGTGCTATTATTGCTATCACTTAAACGGGAAGAGTTACAGAGTCGGTTAAATTGGAAGAAATGTGCCAAATTGAATACTCTTCTAAGAACCGAAAACAATGTTGCCGAATGATTTTTAGTTTCTGAATTGTGAGTGTGAAAAAACTAAAATTAGGTCGAATTTAATTTTCTAAATGAATCGATAACTAAAGGTTTTTCATCAAAACATTTGATACAAGAACTTCGTAGTTTTCTTATGTCTACAAACCAGTAAATTTCAAAATTTTAAATGTTCCTTAGCTTTTGAGATAATGAGACAACAACTTGAGTTTTCCAAATACGGACCTGTCCATGTTTTGGCGATTTTTAAAAGTTCTTAATAACCCCTTTACAACGATGTATCACAAGATAGAATTTTTTGTCTTAGTTTAAAAGAAGTAATTCTGCTTTTTTCTCTCAATAAGCTAGGCCGGTCTTGGAGTGCCAAGCAAAAAATGCAATTATTATGCCTCAAAAATTTATAATCGTATAGCTTGATTGATAATTAATTTGCCTGCATTACATTTTTGAGTCCCGGCGAACTGGCAAGTTTTGAAACAAGGGCGAATTCTATTGAGTACGTTCGGATGCTCGACGAAGTTATGCTTTCTTCTGTTCGTACTTTGTATCCTGCGGCAGAAATGCCTGTCATCAATTATGTTGATGACAACTCTAGGATACATCGCGCAAACATCGTGAAGGGCTGGTATCACAAGCATCCAGACATAAATAATCTTCCCTGGCCTGCATATTCACCAGACCTAAACCCCATAGAAAATTTATGGGGCCTAATGGTTCAAAGGTGGCACAATAACAATGAACGTACTACCGAAGATTTGGTGACACATTGCAACCAAATCTGGAATGCGGTTAGAGATTCACCCTTGTGTCAAAACCCTGTGGGTTTAATGGGCCGGAGGCTACAAGATGTCATCGACGCCAATGGGGGAGTAATCCGCTATTAGAATTGTTTATTTTTTATTTTGTCATTTATTTATATAAATTTTAAGTTTATTTTCTCTGGATCGTAGTGTATTTCCGAAAAAAATGTGTCTTGAAATTTTTCCTTTTAACGTCCGCATTACAAAAAACGCCGTTTATGTCATCTTTTGTCTAAAGAACTTTTGCGACATAAAAATCACTTGATTGTTAAGTGAGAGGTAGGAAACAGTCAGACTAGTTAATTTCTAATTCCCAGCAAAATATTATTGTTAATAAAAGTCTTGAAGTTTAGTAAGTTGTACTACAGTGTTTTGTAAATTGTTGGTCTTGTTTATAATTGAATTTAACATGTATTTTTTTAGTTTTCATCTTAAACAATTATATAGCCATATCAACTTTTGCAATTTACAAAATTCAATGTTAATATAGTGATGTTTTCATACAATTACTAACCGAATTGATTTATTTGAAATTAGCAGCCTGAAAATATCCTTGCAAACTTGATATTAGATGTAAAATTCTAAATTTATTCGCTCGACACAACGTTTTTATTGTGGATCATTTTTTGTGAACTGATAAGGCGCCTTCGCTCGGAATACGCGTCAAGAGATTTTGAACCTTAGCGTGGTCGACCACTTTTGTGGCCGATAGTACATACATAAATGAATACAAAAAAATGCTGAGGATATGTATGTACATAATACGTATCATGTACATATGTATACCGGGTGTTTTAAAAAAAGTATTCAAAAATGAAGGGAGTGATTCCTTGGCCCTTTCTAAGAAAAAAAATTCCTATTAACGTGGGGCCGCAAACGCATCGTTTTCGAGATACAGGGTGTCAAAAAAAAGATTTCTCAAAAAAACACGATCAAAAACAGTTTTAATTTTTTTCCCTTACTTAAAAAAGATGTTCTACATGTTCACCTGCCATTTGTACACATAATTCACATCGAGCATTGTAAATCTTCGGCGCTTTAGGGGAGCCACCGGACCACCATCCGGCTATAATGTACAAATGTACTTTACACTCGGAATTGGCAACGAAATAAAGAGAAAATAAAAGACGCTATGAAGGGAGTTAATATTATATATTATACGTTATAACCAGCAAATTTCAAGAATATTTTGGCGGGACCAATAAAATACGTACTTAATAACCGGAAGTACGTTATAGACGGAATCCACTGTATTTACATTCTGCATCTGAAAAATCAAAAATGCCTTGTAAAGTTGGAACAAAGACATCTTCTGAATGAAGAACAAGTCTTTTAGCAAATTCAATATCGAGATAGGTTTTTTTTTTCAATTAACGCCGCACATTTTAACTAAGCAAAAATAACAATCATTGTAATGATTTTTTGGTTCCTACCAAATCATAGGCACACCAAATTTCAGTGGATTTGTTTTACCATTCGTGCATTGCCTTAAATGTTGCATTTTGCAAACATTGTTTGGAATCCACAGTTTATCAACATCTTTGACGTTCAAGTTAAAGTAAGCAAAATACGCATTTTTCATAAATTCACATATATTTCTTCGGAACTCTTTCACCGTATATTCGCCACAAATGTATCAAAAAATATTCGGATCTTTTATGCACGATCGATTTGACGAAGACATCCTCGAGGTTTTATTTATTAACTATTTTAATTCACCAAACAACAAAAATAAAAAAGTTAAATGGTTGCTGATAAGAAAATATTTATCAATTAATTTTATAATTTTTTTATTTATTTTATAATGAGGTTTGTTTAAACTGGCACATATTTTTGATACTTTTTTTAGATTTTAACTACACTGACACTTTAACACTACACAACAATATACGTTAACATCACTGAACGTTTTGCTACACCCGACACTTTAAAATTACATTTAAGTCTAGTCGGTATCAATTTTTTTGCAGGCCAGTATAATTGTATCAAGTTTCTCGAAAAGCAATTTCGTTTTTTTTATGAAAATGAAAGACGATCCAGATGATTTTTGACCTTCTCATTTGAAGGTTTTACCGTCTAAAAAATTTTGTAGAGATCGAAACAAATAATAATCACAAGGTGTTAAATCTGGAGAATATGGCGGGTATGGCAGTATATCCCATTCAAGTTGTAAAAGCTTTGGTGAGTTAACAAACTTGTATGAGGTCTCGCATTATCTTGATGGAATAGTACACCTTTTCTATTCATCAATTCTGACCTTTTCTGTTTACATGAATCATTCAATTTGTCCAGCTGATGACAATACACTTCAGAATTGATCGTTGTGTTGTCCGGTAGAAGCTCAAAAAACAATTCCTTTGAAATCCTACCAAAAAGATAGCTTCACCTTTTTTTTATGTATATTGGCTTTCGAAGTGCTTTGAGCCGATTCATCTTTTTTACTCTATGATCTTTTGCATTTAATATTGTTGTAGACAACCCATTTGTCGTCCCCAGTGATGATGCACTTCAAAAATGAATCATTTTCTTGACGTTTGAGAAGCAAATCATAGACGTCAACGCAATTGTACAAATGTCTTTCTGTACGAACATGAAGAACCCATATATCGAGCTTTGAGATTAAACCTAAAGGTTTCAAATAATTATGAACGATCGAATTCGATAAATCTAATCTCTCAGCGATCTCAAGTGTCGTTATTCACCGATTTGCATCAATTAATGACTTTATTGTGTCTTCATCAGCTTTAACTAGCCTTCCACAACGTAATGCAACTTCAACATCAAAATTGTCGGAACAAAATTTTGCAAACCAGTTTTGACCCTGGCGTTCTGTTAATACATCTTCTCCATATAGATCTGATTATTTTTTTCTTGCTTAAACAGCATTTTTACCTTCTCAATAGTAAAAAATTAAAATATGCCAAAAATGTTGCTTTTCACTTTCCATATTTGAAAGGAGACCAGCCAAAAACTACTGCGCAAAATCAATAAAAATTTTTGAAAAGTAAGCCTTGCTATATCAGCTGTCAAAAGGCGTGTAAGGATAAGGGGTCAATTCGGCCCCCACGGGCGATCGATCTGAAATTTTTACCAATAGTCCCTACCACTCAAAGGACTTACCACATAAAATTTCAACTTCCTAAGTCTCACCATTCAAGGGTAGGACGGGGTTGAGGGTGAAAACTTTAAAATGCCATATCTCGGGAACTATTCATCGTACAGCGTGGGGCAAAATGGTGCATCCTTCAGTAACCACCTTCTTATTTTCATATATTTGGAGATTTATCGGTTGATGCCAAAGGGCCGAAATCTCAAAAAAAAAAACTTAGGTGATTTTAGAGGAGTTCGCACATTGGTACACTAACCATTTTTGCACACTGTGTAGAACGCCTCTCGAAGTATCTACCCACGTTGAATCAGATTTGTATCAAATTCAGTATTTGGGATCTAACGATTCAAAGTATAGGTATACAGGGTTATTCACCCAACCCGTTCATTAGAAGTTTACTAGGATCTAAAAGTGATACGAATTTGAAAATTTAGAGTTAAGTTAAGTTCGACATATACTATTTTTTTTAAATATTTTCAACTTGCTGTCAGTTCTTAGCTGTAATTTGTTTTTAATTCAAGGTCAAATATCTCAAAAAAGGGTAAGAACTAAGTATAGAACATTATACAGAAAATGTACCTAAAATATTATGTAGAATCTAAAAATAAAATAATATACTGGGGGTGCCATTTGAAATAAGCAAGTTACAGCTATTTCCGGTTAAACCGGAACTGACAGCAAGTTGAAAATATTTAAAAAAAATAGTATATGTCGAACTTAACTTAACTCTAAATTTTCAAATTCGTATAACTTTTAGATCCTAGTAAACTTCTAATGAACGGGTTGGGTAAATAACCATGTATACCTATACTTTGAATCGTGAAATCCCAAATACTGAATTTGATACAAATCTGATTCAACGTGGGTAGATACTTCGAGAGGCCCTCTACACAGTGTGCAAAAATGGTTAGTGTACCAAAGTGCGAACTCCTCTAAAATCACCTAAGTTTTTTTTTGAGATTTCGGCCCTTTGGCATCAACCGATAAATCTCCAAATATATGAAAATAAGAAGGTGGTTACTGAAGGACGCACCATTTTGCCCCACGCTGTACGATGAATAGTTCCCGAGATATGGCGTTTTAAAGTTTTCACCCTCAACCCCGTCCTACCCTTGAATGGTGAGACTTAGGAAGTTGAAATTTTATGTGGTAAATCCTTTGAGTGATAGGGACAATTGGTAAAAATTTCAGATCGATCGCCCGTGGGGGCCGAATTGACCCCTTATCCTTACACGGCCTTTATAATGATTATGTGGCTTAAGTGTGGAGTTAGCCGTGAAAAAATACAATTAAATCCTCTGTTAGGAAAAAACGAAATTACTTTCCGAACAACCTAATAGAAGAGCTTCATGACAACATGTGTGCGGCAAGAAAACCCTGAGTTTTTTACAACAGAGCATTATCGGTCTTTTGCAGATATTCACTATATCGTTGCAAAGTTAAGATCCACTCAAGTCCATAAATCATGTACGCTACAATATAACCACCTGATTATTGCAGCCAAACCTTTTTAATTGCCGATCGTGGAGGACCAAATAGTTGTACTACCTGTTACCGGTATCAATGCGAGAGATAAGCCTCAGTTCGGTACTACCAGCCCCCACTGATTTGATATTCGACCTATGAAAAAGGGTAGGACCTTGTTGATGCTTAAAGTAGCTAAGCTATTTTTAATACTGTTATTTATCTGCAGTGCGTTGTTTGTCAAGAGAATGTTCCTCATTGTCTTCCAACAGCATCAGTCATTAATTCCAGAATTATCTGGATCCAACGCACACCAGGAAAACTCATGTACCTAAAGACATTACTTAAAACGAGAAAAAAAATACTCTTTGACATTCAACTTAAGCTAACCAGAAACCCAATTTCCTGATTTAACTTGAAAAAACCACTGAAGCTGAAATCGATTACCCATAAATCTAAACGCCTCTGATGAATCTTATAAATCGGATCATCACTCTTCATTAAATATTTAAATGGGCATTTGACTGCATTATGAGCTATATTTTTGCGGGGTGTTATAATGTCGGGTTTACCCTTAGGGGAGTGATGAAAGCCACCCTTTGTTATAAATCAGTCGGAACATAAACACAGAGCCGAGATACAAAGGACAGATTCGGTTAATATTAAATCAGCAGGCACTCTATGCATAAAAATTGCTTCATATTTAACGTCCCGATCTGTTTTGAGGCTCCTTACAAATTCAGATAAGTTCTAGTGGGGTTAGAAAATGCCAAAAACAGAAATGCGAAATCGACTCAGTCGAAGTTTATATCGAGGCACTTTTTTTAAATCTCCAACGGTTCGGTAAAACTCACAGAGACTTTGAACATCTTCAGGGCAGAAGATATTAAATTCTAGGAGACCTCGTTTAGTCATTAAATCCATTTCAATTTCCGACGAGCAAACTTTAATCCGGCACGCACTTTACGAGCGCCCAAACGACTTTGGCAGATGATATGCTAAGCAAGGCAGGTGAATTTAATAAATACATCTGCCACTTGACTAATAATATTAAAGTTGGATTTACTTGCTAAATCATGCCTGGCGAAAGGGCGAGGGTCGTATTTATTAGACTTGAATCACTGTGGGGCCATAAATCCCCGACGAAGGTTCATTCCCTTTAATGATCATTAATTTTTCGATAAGTTCCTTTTATATTGTTCTGTTGGGCCCTGTGTGGAAGGTGTTAATTTGAGAAAAGTTAAAGGTCATGAACGTCAAAAGGAATATGAAGACAACACGATATTTTCTTTATATACATATGTATGTATATTATTATAATATTGCATTATATGCATACAGTATTTCAGATAAGAATGCACTTTACAGAGATCTTGTAAGCCATAAGAAATAGAAAGATGGTTAAATTAGTGAAAAGTTGCGCCTTTCTGTGTTTTGAAAAATTCAGAATAGATCTGAAGTTATTTGATAAAAACCGATTTTTCGCGATTCCTTTTTTACTGTTTTCTGATTTTGTTTCAAAAGATATTTTAAAATAAATTTGACATTTTCATTGCCACTTTTTCTCCTCTATAAAATGGTGTTCTTAGATTTTCGATCTGACGTTTTGTTTTTTCGAAACCATCAACTTTATTTTTTTAAATGGTCAACAAATTTTATTTTACACTCAGTAAATTCTATCACACTAATCACACTTATGATTTATTAAATGATTTAATTCAAAAATCTCATTCTCCTTTTTCCAACATAATGTAACTTATTCGACATCAAGAGTAAAATAATTTTGAATTTGAAAATAATTTGTTTAGAACTGTTGCTTAGTTACAGTCAATACTTGTCAATTATATTTAAGTATTATTATTTAATAGTCGTTGATTTGTGTTGTTTCTTCGTGTAGTAAAATTTAATGTAATGGAACATTATTCCAACGAAGAAAAATTTGACATGCTTTGCTGTTATATTGAAAATCATAAAAATTATGCTCAATACCTAGATGTAATATTTTCAAAAATATCCGGAACGACGTCAATCCACTAGATTGATTTTTAAGCGATTATTTACAAATTTAAAAGAATGTAGTTCGTTCACTAAGTCAGTGTTGTATCGCCATAAAAAATTTAAATCTGAACAGGAAATTGCTGTTTTGCTTGCAGTAGAAGAAAATAATAACGTAAGTCTTTGAAGTATTGAAAATGATCATGCTGTTCTTAAAACAGTACCACAGAGAATCTTTCATAAGCAAAGATACCACCCTTATAAGTATCACATCTCTCAAAGTTTACTTCCTGGGGACTTCGAGCGTAGAAGAATTTTTTGCTAATGGTTTACTAGACAATGCTATGAAGATGATCATTTTCCTTATCAGATTTTGTGGACGAACGAGCGTTATTTTTCAAATGACATCTTTAATTGAAAAAATCATCATTATTGAGAAACAAAAAATGAAAATCGCACTCAAACTTCCAGATATTAACAGTGCTTTGGATTTAACGTGTGGTGTGGTATTTTAGAAACAACAATTATTGGACCCATAATTTATGAAAGAGCTCTAAATTCTGAAAAATATGGACAATTTTTAAGAAACCAAATTGAAGTTATTCTGAACGACTTTCCTTTAGTAGTAATCGGTAATATATGGCTCCAACAAAATGGGGCTCCTCCTCATAATTCTAAACATAATATTGAATATTTAAGAGGCCGTTTTCAAAATAATTTAATTTCTACTAAGGGTCCCATAAACTCGCAATTTCCTGATATTTCTCAAATGGACTTTTTCTTCTGGAGATTCCTTAAAAATGAAATTTACTTAAAGATTTTTCAAAATGATGAATTGAAGGTTGAAGTTCGACTTGCAATAAGAAAGATAACCCCAGAAATTTTAAATAGTGTTATGGAAGAAATTTTTAACCGGTGTTATTTATGTTTGAAAAATGAAGGTGAAATATTTGAACATAAAAAATAATTTTAAACGATTTTTCATGTTTATTTTCTTATTTATTAAGTGATAAATCTAAACAAATTATTTTGAAAGCCACTCATGATGTCGAATAAAAGTTTTATTATGTTGGAAAAAAGAGAATAAAATTTTTGAACTAAACCATTTAATAAAAATCATGTAATATATGGTTGGATTTAAAAAAAAGTTAAATTTACTGAGCGTAAAATAAAATTTGTTGACTATTTAAAAAACAAAATTGATGATGGTTTTGGAGAAATAAAACGTCGGATCGAAAATCTAAGAACACCATCTTGTAGAGAAGAAAAAGTGATAATGAAAATGTTAAATTTATTTTAAAATAACTTTTGAAACAAAATTAGAAAACAGTAAAAAAGGAATCACGAAAAATCGGTTTTTCTCAATTAACTTCGGATCCACTGTAAATTTTTCAAATTTGAAGACATGATTTTTCAGAACATAGAAAGCAACTTTTCGCTAATTTAACCATCTCCCTATTTCTTATGGTTTACAAAATCCCTGTAGAGTGCATTCTTATCCGGGACACCTTGTATATTAGCATGTTAAGTACTTATACCATGCAGCTCTAAATTGTTCTCCTATTAAAGTTTTAACAAATTATTATTTTTTAAATATTGTGTCCGTCACTGATAACGCTAAATGACCGATTCTTTAAAATTTAAACATGGGTTAAGGGACATATCACATTAAAAGTAGTTCAAAACTACTCAATAGTATATTGTGAATCAAACTTCATTGATCAGTTTTTGAGATAAAAACTATAAATTTGGTAAAAAATGCAATACAAATTCAGTTTAATAGAATGTAAATAATGAAAAAACTTGTTTGTTTATAGGAAATTGGTTTTTTTTTCGATCTTGTGTTCACAAACAGTCTTTGGTTATTTTTATTTATTTATTTATTCTATTTTTTTAATCAAAGACTGTTTGCACAAAATCGAAAAAATCAATTTACTATCAACAAACAAATGTTGTCTTTGTTTTCGTACTATTTAACAGAGTTTGAATTGCTTTTTTTACCAAATTTATATATTATAATGTTTTTCTCACAAACTAACCGATAAATTTTGAATCGCAATATGCTATTGACATTACCATGTAATTTTGAAACCTCTAATTTGAGATGTCACTTGATCCATGTTTCGATTTAAAAAAATAGGTTTTTTGTCCTACCGGAGATGTAAGCAATATTTAGAAAAATAAATAAACGTCAAAATATACTATTTTGTGTCCTATTTAATGCTGCTTTTGGATTTTAAAAAAATTTCTAAAAAGGTTAACAGAAAGGGAAATCTAGATATACCCAAACCAACCAATATTCAGAAAAAAATGCCATTTTTACCGAATTCATGCTTCGTTTTCGACTTAGCTATCAATATGGCCGTGACAGTAAAACTAGTACTTTTTAATCTTGTGAAACAAGTAATTATTTTCCTATACTTTTTATTCCACACTTGACGTTTATTTTTGCATACATCACGAAAAGTATTCTATACCTCACGAGCACAAAATCGTTATAAGAAGCTGATATGTACTTGCTCGTTACCGTCCTACCTTCATAATCCGAACGCATTCACGGAACATATGATAGTATTTTATACACCAAAATTGTGAAGTACATTACTATAACCCGAAAGTCAAACTTAAATCCCGTAGCGCGCATCTAAGACGGGAGAATCATATAAATATTTCACAACCTCGGTATATACATATACGAATTTTTCCACTACTAGATTTTATAAATTCACAGTAAACTTAAATAAATTAAACATAAATTAAATACGAAACGCAAAAAAACACCATAGTTTAAATCATAACATCAGGGGAAACGTTTCATATGACATTCATTTCCAATATTAGGCTTAACTTTGTATTTGCAGATATTCTAAAAATCAAGTTCGCACAAGGTGTAGTAGAAAGAATAGTAAACTTTTTTATTCCTATCGTGATGTATTCATGTTAATATGCACTATAGACATATAGCATTCAGTATATTGTGGTTTTTCTCAAATTAACATAAAATAATTTTATTTTACAGATATCCCCTCGAAACCACCCCCGTGCCCGTATATCATTGAATGATTCGACTTGAGATGAATTGTTCAGAGATTGTGTGGATTACTATAGCATTTCACGGTTCTTCCTAACCTAATCCTATCTTGGATATTTAGTGTACATATGTGTGGGTGTGTGGATCCATCTACCTTCCACTTACGTCTTTAATACCACACACACCCTAAAATTAAGTTGGTTTTTACCACGTCCTCTCTGTTACATTACTTTTATTTGCCTTGGAGCACTATAGCGATCCACGCGACCAATCTCATTATTATGTAAAGTCGTTTAACAGGGGATTAAATTATTTGCTTGCTTTTTTCTTTTATTTAGCAAAGTCTGGTTTTCAAAGTGTCAAACTTGTTAACTGTTCTGATTAATATCCCCTTTAATTTGTTTTATTTGAATAATAAGATTAATAAGAAAAGGTTATTATTGAAGGGCCAGCACGTTCTCCTGATTTGACTCCCTCAGACTGCTTTTATAGTAGAGACACATAAAATTTCATTTTTAAAATATTTCATCTCCAGAGAGTACCAGTGAAGTGAAGTTATTAGTTTACACTTGATTTATAATAACCATATTTTTATATAGCCTCAAGCAAAATATCGTACACATACAGGTCAAATTAACAAATAAAAACATTTCTAAACTTGAGAAAATAAAGTGATAGTTTTTATAATGGGAATTGATGATTAAAAGGGTTTCATTTTCCAAGTCGTTATGTAACGAAAACAGATGCCTTAATTTAGCAACTCAGTTAACCAGTGGAACCAATAACAGCATTGGTTGGTGTACATATATACACCATATATGTAGTTCTATTGATGCAGCGCAGTGTGAATTTGCTCAAATCTCTGATATTTTATTGTAATTTCATAGGCGTAGGCATAACAAAATTAGAAAACGATTATGTATTAGACTCGGTTTGTTTGCCCGGCAGAATCTCCTATTGCACTCATTACGTAAATAACCATTACTAAAGACAACGATTATGAAAATTTACATCACTGTAGTTGGTTTTAGTAAAGATAATTAGAAATGATATTAACAATTCATTAAATAATATGCAGAGAGCCTCATAAATAATTTCGAATTAAATTTAGGTCAATACAAATTTGACAACAATGCGGTTGGTATAATAGTAAGTTCTCTTTGATCAATAGCATAAACTTTTCAAGATGGTTAAACTCGCAATGCTATTTTGAGGTGATTAGAATCCGTAGAGTTTGCATTATAGGGTCTGCATAACAGAATTTGCATTATAGAGTCTGGATAGAGGTATTTAAATAAATTCTTCCTTGAATGTAGACACCCAAGCGTTGCAATTTTGAGAATTTTTCCAGAAAAATCGTGATTTTGCCAAAATTTTCATCAATAATTCAATTACTATAAGATTTGTCATCAGTGAAAAATGAACGTCCGCTTTATACAGCTGTTAACTTACGTATAACTATTTCCACTTACTTGGACACGAGACTCGGTAAGCCCTATCCTCATAGCGATTTCCTCTCTCATGAAGATGTCGGGATAGTGCGTCTTGGAGAAACACCTCTCCAACTCATTCAATTGTGCAGGTGTAAACCGGGTTCTATGCCTCTTCTGCTTCGAGGGCTTCTCACCATCGTTGGAACTGTTGTTGCTCAGTGGGCCACTAATACCAACCCCCAAACTGTTCTCGCATAGTCCAGAAATTCGCGGCTGATCTAACACTTTCAAATCACCCTGATGTCTCTTTAGTTCTTCACCGCACATGTCCTTAATACCTAGAATGGAAGATGACTCGGAGTGAGGGGGTGCGTTAATTAAATTAAATAATATGTATGTAATTAATTAGTTGCTATTTGTGTAATTAGTATAGATAGTTTAGAAATAGTTAGGGAAAAAATCATGTTTGCGAATCGCGAGCCCCGTCCCTACTGAACATGGCAGAACAGCTTCAAAGCCTCGTTGGTATATGTCCTAATTGTTTGGCCTACCAGCGAAGCCCAATAATATTGCCTTAATGAGGGCGAGGCTGCTCCAATTTAGCCCATTTAACTAGCCTATCGTTAGTATGCTGAACCGCTAAAGACTTTCACGTCAATTAATGCCCCCCCTAACTTACCGACACCGACAGAGCCCAAAGTATTTAACATATTTTTGGGCTGACGATAAAATTTGACGCACTGCACTGTTTATTTAATGAGTACTGATTTGATACTGAATTCTGAATATGTTGTTGATGCCGAAAAGGGACATAAGTGGGAAGCGGACCGATGGGGGCCAGACCCCTAAATGGGCGGAGCGCTATCTATGGGCGGAGCGCGCGCTTCCATTATTTCTTTGTAAAGGTATCAGGGATAATAAAGATGAAACGAATAAGTCCCAAAGTCTTTTCAATATGAAATTGTAAATTTATTTCTCTTTTTTTCTTTCGATGAAATTCTTTTCTGAAACATTAAACGTTTTAGGTACCAATTTTCAGATCATATCACTTTTGGCTTATCACAGAATGTGTTTCTGTTAGATTCTATTGCGAGTTCGCTTTTTGTGCGTTCGTTGGACCTTAGCTTCAAGACTCTCGCCCAATCGCATGGCGCATTTGTTTGAAATGGTGCCATCAAATAATTTTACCGTCACTGATATAATCGCATTACTTCAGTCGTAGGTGCCTAATTTTTACACCAGCAAGTTACATGACTCAAGAAGTAAAAAATATGATGTCAACAGTAAGACAAAAAAATTTAGTTTGCTATTTTTTGTATAACTTCATAATATATGGAGCAGTGTAAAAATAAAGCCAATGTAGTCGTCGCGCGCTTGATTCAGAATTTCAAACATTTTTTAAAAGTTTTATTAATTTCGCATAAAACATCAATAATCATATTGCAAGACGAATAGTAAATTTACTGCCACATTAGGGTGTTGCACAGGTTTTTTTCTATTATCGGTAATAAATTTGCATTTTCGCCATGTAAATACTGGTGGTACCATTTACCCCAAACGAAAATTTATACTTCACCATTAATACTTCTTCACTGGTTATGAGCCTAAATAGGTCAACTAAAATGTTGCTCTCTAACTTTGGAAATCCAATTTACTTTCATTTAACATGAAAAGTGATAAAGATTTTCAGTTAACACGATCGAGGGACGCGAGGCCACCAAAAATAGAGATGAATGAATTACTCCCAGGAAAATCAATGAAAATGTGTGACGACCCTTGTGAGCAGTTTCTGAAGCAGCTATGATAGTATGAAAGTACAATTGTCGAAATTATGGCATGTATTTCTTTTTCACTTTTTAAAATATTTTTTTCTTTTTTTTTTAATAAGCATCTTTTATAACAACCCTATAGTAAGCACTTTTTTTTCAATATAATTGATTTAATCACAATCGCAAAAACGTGGTTTTCTCTAAAACAGACAGTATCTCGAAAAATTTACGAGAATAATAATATTGTAAAATTGAATTTGTTAAAACTGACAGATCCTTAAAGCAAATTAAATTAGAGTGAAAAAATATCATAAAACGTTATGAGCGACTGAGTTACCTTTTCCTAAGCTGCTACTCATTTCAAGTTTCTCTATCAACTGATCTTTAATTAAAAGAGAATTAATTAAAAACATTATTTTTGAAAATAAAAAAATATATGTTAAGACATTATTGTAATACAGAGTTAAAATTTTTTAAATGAAAAACCAACTTGTTTTGAAATCGTCTGCGTGCACCTTATCTCGCAGGAATCGTGAAATTGAAGAAATACTGATTTATTTAAAATTACAAACTCCCAAGAAGTGCACGGGCCACTGCTGCCGTCGGACGGTATGTCTGGTACTGAATTCATGGAATTTGAAGTTAACACCATAACACTAAATCGACATAGAAGATGGAAAGCCACAACTATGGCAGAGAACTACATAAAGGATCCTGTCACAAACGATGGTAAAAAATCCTCAATTAAAAAAAATATGCTTATTAATAGTAAAGAACAGGCTGTAAAGGGTAAATTTTAACGCCTAGGTCTAAAGAAACTCTTACTGACTAGCATTAATTTTTTTAATCATCGCAAGCCTAATAGATAAATGGTAAATTTTTTGTTTATCTGCTTAAGCAGTAATTTTCTTTTACAGCTTAGGAAGAAAAAAATGCATTTCGATCGGCGTAAACGCAAATTTGCTACCTTTCCTTAGTTCATAATCGAGTCACCTTGTTTTTGCTAATTTGGTACTACTCCTTGCGACATAAATGATTAATTACTATCCACACTTTAAAAAATTATAGTTTAGTGTCTGAAGAAGAGACAGTAAAGTGATGTCACTTTTTCAATCGGTGAAATAATTAATTTGAAGTTTTTTGAAACTATAGATATTCACCTAAAAAATTTGCAAATGCAGAAGGTAATAAATAACTATGATGAATATGCAACCATCCGTCTCAATAAACTATGACTTTAAACTCTCATACCTGTTCGTTTTTTAACTAGGACCTTTCTTAATGCAGTAATCCCCTAACTTAAATTCGTCCGCAAGGGCGAAAGTATCCTGTCAGAGGAGCTGGAAATCGGGAGTAAAACAGAACATGATATTTCACTTATGCCCTCCTCTCACGGGACCCGAAATAATGTGGGGTGTGTATTTTATTACCCCGTAGGATCCTCGGTGCAATGCCAAAACTGCTTAATATATTATCAACTTTTAAATCTAGAATGAAATAAATGTTTTTCTTCCCAAAGACCATTAAATTGCTTCTACCAGCATCGTCATCAAAGCTATTTTGATATATCAGTTAAGTCTTGTAGATGCTCGACATGTGAAGTAGATATTAAGCATTATGCATTATGCTTATCTGAAGCATTATAAATGCTAATTGTCATGCAAACCACCCAAAGGGTATATGTCATCTACAGGGGGAAGTTTTTTGAATTGCAGTGAAGGGACCTCAGAAATTAGAAGAAGTTGTAAACAGATTAAATACTTAGTTCCTTTTTTAATACCTAGTCAGATTCGGAGTGTAATTACTAAAATATACAGGGTGATTCACGACTGATAGGATGTTTGACGATTACGGAAAAGAGACACATGGTCTATCTGAAAATTTGTGAATATATCGGAAATCAGTTTTCCTCTATCAACCTAAAATATTATCAGCAACGGTACAATGACTTTGCTGGTTATATAACAAAGCGGTAGCAACTCCGATATATTAAATGCCACGCGCTGTATACTATTTCACTTTTAGGCTCGCTATTTCTTTTTAATCATTCATGCTCAGATATTTCCTATTAGCATCTCTAGTGGCTTTCGAAATACTAATCAATGTTATCGTTTTTCTGTTCATATTGAGACACTAATAAAGCATCTGTTATAACTCAATTTGAATTTACAAAAAGCAAAAAATATTTTTAGGCTTTGTCACAAAGGTGCACGAATTTGTCCCATGTACAAAAAGTACATCGGGCATGGACTTATTGTACTACCTCATATAGCAATTAGGAGGTTTGCGTTTATATTACTTCGTTTTATTGATGAAACATGGATATTCCAAAATGAATCAATACCGCATTCCTGACAAAATAGGGACACAACAAGTCTATCAAAGAAGATGGTAAAGGTGAAATATAATACAAAGATGGGAATACGGTTCGTAATTAAATTCCTTGTTCCATGGATACATTACAACGAACGGTTTTGTCAAAGTAACAGAAGCAATATTCTTGTAAAAGGCACAATTTTCAAATTACCATGGGGAAATGAACCAGAAAAATTTTGTAAAATGGTTTGAAAATCTATCAATTCGAAATTTGGCACATCCTTCTTGGAATATTATGGATAACGCTCCATATCACAGCATGCAATGGGACAAAATTACAAACAACTCAAAGACCAAAGGCTCCATTCAAGAGTAACTAATTAAAGAAAATGTTCCATTCTCTATTTTAATGTTTAAAAGAAAACTTTTAGGAATAGTTGAACAGTATACGCGAAAAATATTCCTTTTATAATTAAATTTGTTACTTAAATAAACTTTCTCTTGAGACATAAACCACCAAGGGTGGGTGGTAAGGTATGGTAGATGAATTAGCAGAAAAGTACGAATATAAGATATTATACGTCTTCTACCATTTTAAATACTTGGAGCATTACTGAAAAACATTATAACATGCATGTTGATCGATCCAAAACATTTGTTTAGCTATGTGGAAAGACACGTTGTTTACCATTACACCAGAAATATGGAAAAAATACACAGAATATATTAAAAAGTGAGTATCTGAATGGATGGAAAAGAAAGAATTTCCGGCAGCAGGAAATCCAATCTTTGATTATCCACATCGATAGAGATTCGACTGACCTGAGTTCGGAATAAGATGCAGCTCTACAGCATATGATATGATATATGGACATACAGGGTGTTATCTAAGTACGTGGCCATACTTCAAGGGGTGATTTTTTGAGTGATTCTAAAACGAAAAGATGATATAAATATAAGTCCGGCAATACTTCGTTTTGAAAATATAAAGGGTGTCAAACTTTTGTTACAAAATCGTTTTTTCGTAAAAATCTTAATAATTCTTTAACCGATTTTGTTGAAATTTTGCTGTTATAGTAATTATTGTTATTTATGCACCACTGATTTTTTTAAACCTTTATATTTTATTCGCACTAAGCACAGCCATGACCACCCAGATCGACAGATTTAAATCCATTAATTTTTTTTTGGGAAACATGTAAAGTCTTTTGTTTATAGAATTCCAGTCAACACTGGAGAAGAATTAGTCCAATAGATACTGGATTCACGTAATCAGATAAGATATACGCCGAGAATCTTTCACCGTGTTCGGCAATCGATGTTAAGACAAGCTAATGCTTGCAATTAAGTTGAAGGATATTTTCAGCAACTATTATTAAGTTTCGTGATACGTATTGTCAAATATTTTTTTACTAAAAAAATTGCGTATCATTTGTTTAAATTTAGTTTTAATAAAGCGTTTTTTTTTTGTTTGATGTTTCTTAAATTTTCGGCGTTAATGTGCATGCCACTAGTAAAAGGAGACAAACAATTTCTAGCTTAAAAGATTGTTTGTACTACATTAAAAACTGTGACCAGATTTCAACGTCATATTAGGTTGTGTCTTGTTATTTAGAAGTTTTTTTTTAACATGTAACGATTTAAAAAAAAAGTTAAAATTCTGTTTCTTGAAAACAAAATATTACAGGACCCATGTTTATATAAATTTTTCGTTATATAAACATTGGTCGTTATATAAACACTCGAAAAATCACTCCTTGAAGCTTGGTCACATGCTTAAATAACATCCTGTATAAAATAAGCATAAAGACAAGTAATGTCCCAATTATAATAGCGATATTTTATCATCTCCATTTTTACTCTGATTTCCATTATTATTGTCTGCCATAAATGGCATACCGGTCGTTTTTGAAATAGCCAAGTTTTTTTGTTGAATAAAAAGGACTTAATTCATTTATTCTCTACTGTCATTTTTATATTTTTCTAAAAAAATTAATCCTCTTCTTCAATTCTTCCTCTGTAGTTCAACAAATTTACTTTTATATTTTTTTCCATTTAAAATAGACTTTTTTCTACAAGTTCAGAGAGATTAACAACTTGCCTTTGAGATGAAAACGTGAGAGACATAAGTTTTTCACAACCGTAAGGTATATATAATTTTTTTCCACCACTAGACTTAACTACTAAATCCGAAACACAACAAAAATGCGTTTTGAATCATAATTCAACGGTGACATTTTGTTTGTAATTAATTTCAGTAGCATCCACAAATAAAACAACAATGGTGCGATGACGGCATTGTGGCCCCTTATCTCACTAGGTAAATAATAAATCACATGCGTGTGATCATTAACCTGTTATTCAAATGTTTAAAGAAAAGGCTGGAAATAGGCTTTGCAGGCATTCAGTACGCTCAATAATAGCACCCTTTAAAGGTGATAGGCAAAAGGTCCGTTTAACTGAGGAACGACTTTTGAGAATTTAGATCGAGAGACGATCAATTTGAATACGTTTCGCACGTTGTATGGAAATATTTATGGTAGTATCAACGTAATACGTGTTTTATTTAGATCCTTAATTTGTTGTTTTCTAGTGGCTACTTCATCACAGATTCCTAATAATACAGGTAGGAAGTAATAAGAGCATATTAAGCCAGTCTCCGAGCATCATCGTCATCAAACCATCCGTCAAGTCTCTTTAGGGAATGCAATATATTTCGAGTGAATCACGGCATTTAATATAACCAGCAGGTACACACATAATTTATACAACGATACGCCCTAGTAATTTAATAAATTGATCGAGAAGGGTGCTAAAAGAATCACGTGCCGGGCACGTGCACGAGATTCGCCCGCTTTCCTTTATGGAAATAATTGCGTAGCGCATCACGCAGGTAATTTTTCCGACAGACAAGCATCCATGAAAAACGACATACACGACTTTATCCATTGTGCTCCTGCGAAATGATCAAACAAAATATTTTTGACCTGCGTTTGATATTAATGGGGTGCATGACAGGTATGCAATTTTCCTTGTTGCCAGACAAGCAAAAGCTTTTAACGGGATGCATAAATATTAGTTTTCCGACGGCGGAAAATCAATTGCTGTTCACGAAGAATGCCGTATACAAAAAGAAATAAAAACTGTTATCCTACAGGCAAAGGGCCAAAAGAAAGCAACCAGGAGAAAAGGGCAGTTGTGTAAAAGGGACACCTTATTTTAAGATATACATAGCATTAGATTTGCTGTTGTTTATTTGATTGAGGAACAAATTCGCCTTTTCTTTCGCTTTTTCTTCGCAGCTCTTCTAATTTTTGACTTGTTTAATTCAAATGTCTCTCAAGAGCCCATGTCACTGGTCCCTACAATCTATTTCAGAATCAAAAGTCAGAAGCATGGTAATATTTAAAACACATTTTTTAGGGTTCATGCCCACTTCATTATATCGTCACAAATATTCACAGTTTTCTATTCCTTATTGAATTTAGAACCTTTTTCGCCTTTAAAATTTTTCATGTGTGTCACGTGTTTTCCAGTAATTTGTAGAAGTACAAGGAAAACGGCCATTTTTTTAATACAATTCTCTAATAGCTTGCTAATCGAACGCACCAATACACGAAATACCAAAACCTTCTGAATATGGGTTACTAGCTAGATTGCTACTAGATATTAAATTTTTAAATATTTCATGTCACGCAGGTTGGAAAAAATTATCAATTAGTAGAGGTACGGATGCTAATTGAGAAAAAAGTAATAAAATACTTTACAATCTGCCCCAGCTAAGAATGAACAGCATGGGGATCTCGGAAACGATAATACATAGAAAATCGCTTAAATTAGGAAAAAGTTGCGCAATTTAAAGCAAATTGACAATCTGTTTTTATACCGGCTAAATCCCGAATGATTACGAAAGTATTAAAAAAAAAAACGAATTTGGCAGTTTTTGGTTTTTTGCAAATAATTCTTATACGATTACAGTTAGAGGAATGAAAGTTTTACATTGTTAAGATACTTTTTTGAGAACTTCTTAGCAGTTTTGCCAGATTTTTTTTTTAAGTCCTTGCTTTTGGAAATAAATTGTTACTTTTGATATTCATATATTCGCAATATCAAATATTTATATTTTTAAAATCGTCATAAAATTCTCTTTTCAGCCATGTATTATATATATTATATAATATTATTGTATTATAGCCATTAAAACACTTTTTGATAAATCAGCTATAATTTTGACTTATAGCAATAGTACACAATAAATAAATAAATGCTTAAACAAACCATATTCCATCAAATTAAACATCAGTCTTCTAAATATGGATTTTCCGGTTTGTTTTCCATCTGGAAACAAATTTAAATACATATGTTTAGCGTCTACACAATTTCTGTGACATAATATGTACCATGACAACATATCAAATTTCTTTTCTTTAGAGAACCAATTTTGCGCCATAATTGCATACACGCCAAACTTAAGATCTTATAATTTTAAAATATGTTTGAAGTTTCCATAGCATTTATTTACTCAATGTGTACCATCGCTATAAGTCAAAATCATAGCCGACTTATTAAAAAATGTTTTAATGGCTACAGCTCATAGACTTGCTGAGAAAAATGCCAAATATAATACATGGCTGAAAAGGGAATTTGATGACGATTTTAAAAATATAAATACAGTAAACACTTGATACTGTAAACGTCGGATAACGTAAACCTCCGGATAACGTGAATCATCTTTCTATCACATTAACCACCGTATAACGTGAACAAATGATTTCCGTTACCGGGGGAACTACTTCTGGGGACTCCCTGGCAGTCGTGCTCAATACGGGGTTGCCCGACCCCGGGTCGTGCCCGGTATTTCCCCAGTTTTACTTTCCCCTATTGTTTAATTTTTTGCATTGCAACATTTGCCTGTTGCTTTTGAACGGTTGTCGAAAGGTTTAATGAATACGTGTTGTTATATGTAATTTCGCTGAAAAAACCAAAGTGTTTAACTCTCCATGAAAAATCTCTTGTAATTCAGGAGCTAAGTAAAGGTGCAAGTGTGCAAGTGCAAATTTATCCAGAAAATACAATGTAGCTAAATCTATGATTTGCAAAGTAAAGCAAAGAAACGAAACCATTTTAAGAGTAATAACAGATACATATGTTGGATCAAGTAAAAGAAAAACACTTTGTCACTGGGTCTGGATTACCACAAATGGAAAAACAGCTATACAAATGGTTTCTAAATCAATGAAATGTGGTAAAAATGTTGTCGTAAGCGGAGAAATGATAAAGCAAAAAGCCAAATCCATACATTCTGAAATAAAGGATGTAATTCCTGATAAGGAATTTACGGCTAGTGAGGGATGGCTACAGAGGTTTAAAAAAAGATTTTGAATTCGGTTTTTAAAAATTTCCGGGGAAAAACTTTCTTCCCAACCGGAACTTATTGACCCTTTCAAAAAGCAGTCAAAAAATAAAATGCAAAAACTTGGAATTACATTAGATCAACTTTATAATACTGACGAAACGGGCTTATACTGGAAACTTCTACCGGACAAAATGCGCCTGGACGAAAGACTGAAAAACAACGAATAACAACGAATAACAACAGTTTGCACAAATGCTACTGGAAGACATAAAGTAAAACCATTAATTATCGGTAAGGCTGCCAATCCAAGGTCATTTAGAAACTTTACTTGCCCTCTTGACTATGAACATTCCAAGACAGCGTGGATGACTGCTGTGTGTGGATTTAAAAAAAATGGTTCCATCATTCCTTTGTACCTCAGGTAAATTTTGTTGTGTATTTTTCTTGAAATCGTAGCATAAATTTACGTATTCCTTTACGGGTTACACGTTTTTTGTCAAATAAAGAGCTCCCGATAAAAGTCTTACTTCTGCTAGATAACGCGCCATCTCATTCAAACGAAGAAGAATTAAAGAGCGAAGATGGACAAACAGTAACAATGTTTCTTCCACCTCACATTACGCCGCTTATCCAACCTATGGATCAAAATGTTATTACAGGAATAGCCTTCTTGCCGATGTTATAGCAAGTAATTCAAACATAACTGATACATTGAAAAACTTGACTGTTAAGGAAGCTGTTGTCAACTTAACGGCTGCATGGAATCGACTCGATTCACAAATTATTGCAAAATGTTGGAGAAATATTTTAGAGAACACTGAAATGTCCGAGGATGACGATGATGAATTACCTCTTTCTGTTTTAAAACGTCGATGGGACGATGATAAGGCAGGCTTAATCTCCAAATCCTGTGATCTTCTCAATACACTAGCACCACAAGTAAGGGATTTATCTTTACAATTTAAATCTGTTATTACATATGTAATTTAGGTATATTTGTAGGCCACATTCAAGGAAACTGATGTATTGGAATGGAATGATGCTGACGAAGAATGTGAAGTTCATGTAGTCGAGAATTTTCAAGAAATGTCAAGTAAAGTGTCACTGGACAGCGCTATAACTGCATTAAATACTGCAATCCAGTGGGCAGAATATAGTGGTGTGGACTTCACAGACCTCATAGCTTTAAAAAGACTAAGAGAAACAGCCCTTGTGCAAAAAATTACAAATCCTAAGATGCAAACTAAAATTTCAGACTTTTTTGTCACCCAATAATCTGTTTTCCACTCTATTTAGATTAACCCCTGATTACATAAATATACTGCGTGACATAGAAAAGAGAACACCCCGTAAAAATGGTTTAATTTAAATAATTTTTGGTATGCATGTTTGTTTATATGTATAGCAGAAACGATCAAAATTTCACTCATATTTATCTACGTATTTACGAGTTATTCGGAATTTTAGGTTTTTTTTAAATATAAAAATTGCAATAAAATATCAACAATACAACTGGAAAATAACATTTATTGGAGTGTAGTGTGCTTAGAAACTGCGTAGAGATATGCCTAGAACCAGAATAGAGCGAAATTTTCATCAATTGAGCGAGTTTGAGAGGGGTCGAATAGTGGGTCTACGAGAGGCTGGTCTGTCATTTAGGGAAATCGCCACTAGATTGAACCGTAGTGTAAACACTATAGTGAGATGCTGTCAGGGATGGTTCGAAGAAGGGCAAACAGGCAGAAGAACAGGTACTGGACGACCTCGAAGAACTACAGAACGCCAAGATCGCCGACTCCGAATTATGGCCCTAAGAGATAGGTTCGTCTCGTCGAGGACGCTGGCGGATCAGTGGTTCGCTGAGTATGGAAGGCCCATTGGGATACGAACCATTTATCGCCGCATAAGAAGTTTTGGATTGATTTCCTACCGTCCCTATCTCGTGTTACCCCTCACCTTAAATCATCGTCAAAATCGACTACAGTGGTGCCAAGAACGGATACATTGGACTCTGGAATGGGATAATATCGTGTTTAGTGACGAATCCAGATTCTGTTTCGGTATGCATGATGGTCGGGCAAGAATACGAAGGAGACGGGGTGAAAGATGGGATCCTCAGTTTGCAATACAGAGGCATGTTCATCAGACTGTTGGGGTAATGGTTTGGGGTGTCATTGCATATGGTAGCAGGTCACCTTTAGTTTTCATCAGAGGCAGTATGACAGCCCAGCGATACATCCAGGAAGTCCTGGAACCTCATCTTGGGCCTTATCTGGAAACTCTTGTTGATCCAGTTTTCCAACAAGACAATGCACGACCACATGTGGCTAGAGTGACTATGGACTTCTTCCAACAAAATGCAGTCAATTTGCTACCTTGGCCACCTCGATCTCCAGACCTCTCACCGATCGAACATGTATGGGATATTATAGGTAGAAGGTTGCATAATTTACCCCATCCCCCGCAAACCCTAGCGATGCTGTGTCATGCTGTCCAGTTAGCCTGGAATGAGATCCCCCAAGAGGACATCAATCACCTCATTAGATCCATGCCTAGACGTGTACAGGAATGTATAAGACACCGCGGAGGACCGACAAATTATTAAATTTTTTTTAGTTTTTAACAATTAAATTTGTTCAACTTTTTAATGAAGTATTTGTTTTGGCGTAAACAACATGCATACCAAAAATTATTTAAATCAAATCATTTTTACGGGGTGTTCTCTTTTCTATGTCACGCAGTGTAAATCGCTGACGTGAACGTGCGTTGTTTTATTTTGTTCACGGTATCGAGTGTCTACTGTATTCAATATTGCGTTTAAAAATCAAAAGTTTAACAATTTATTTTCAAAAATAAGGACTTAACAAGAAAACTGATAAAACTGTTAGGAGGCTCTCAAAAAAGTATCTTAAAAATGTAAAACTTGCATTCCTCTAACTGTAACCGTATAAGAGTTATTTGCTAAAAAAATGAAAACCACCAAATTCATTTTTTTCCAAATATATTACTTTCGTAATCATTCGGAATTTAGCGAGAATTAAAAAAAATTGTTAATTTGTTTTAAATTGCGCAACTTTTTTCTAATTTTAGCGATTTTGTATCTATTTCCGTTTCCGGGATCCCCATTCTGTTTATTTTTATCTGGTATTATATCTGGTAATACCTAAACCTGCTCAAGAATTATGATGAAATGGGGCGCTTTTACAGATTCTTTTATAAATCATTGGAAAACAGGTGACAAATACAAAATATAATTTTTCTGTGTATTGTATTATTTTTCTATTGAATTTGCTCGTAATCTGACCTCGAGATTTTTTCCCATTTTCTTCTATCTGACGTGAATTGAGATCATCGCCAATATTCATTTCGTAGAGTGATTTTGAATCTACTTAAATGAGATTAGTGGCACTACCTATAAAGGGTATTATTTAAGTACATGGTCCAATTTCAAGGGGCGATTATTTGAGGGATTCAGACGAAAAGTTCATATAAACACAGGTCCGGTAATGCTTCGTTTTCAAAATTCAAGGTATCAAACTTTTTTTTTATAAATCGTTACATATTAAAAAAAACTCCTCAATAACAAGAATATGCAACCTAATATGACGTTGAAACCTGATAATAGTTCTTTATGTAGTACAAAGGAATATTTTAAGCTAGAAATTGTTTGTCTCCTTTTGCTAGTGGCGTGCATAAGGGTAACGCCGGAAATTTAAGAAACATCACACAAAAAATGTTTTATTAAAACTACTTTTAAACAAATGGTACGTAGATTTTTTAATAAAAAAACATTTCATAATAATTAACACGAAATTTACAATAGTTGCTGAAAATGTCCTCTAACTTCATTACAAGCATCAACTCGTCTTAACATCGATTGCCGAATACGTTGAAATATGCTCAGTGTATTTGATTACATGAATTTCGTATCTGTTGGATGAATTCATCTTCAGTGTTGACCGAAGTTTTATAAACGAAGGACTTTACATGCTCCCAAAAGAAAAAATTTTAACAGATTTAAATCCAATGACCTGGGTGGGCATGACTGTAGAGCTGCGCGACCGATCCAGTTTTCTCCATAAGTTGCATCCAGAAATTGACATGCTACTATGCTAAAGTGATGTTTTATTTTTACTAGAAAAACGATTTTTGTTTTAAAGTTTGTCACCCTATATCTTGAAATGAAGCATTACCGGACTTATGTTTATATAAACTTTTCGTCTTGCAATCACTCAGTGAATCACTTTTTGAAGTTCTGGCCTTGTACTTAAATAACACCTTGTATATTAGCAGTAAAATAGTAATCCCAGAATTTTATTTCCTGGTGAATTTTTAGTCTTTTGTGACGGTAATAAGTGATAAAGTGATTAATTTTACGTGGTATGAAATGTCTAGGATTAAGGAACTGCTTAGAAACTCATCATAAAATTATTCCAAAAAATTTGAGCAAAAAGGCTTGTCCAGATTCCTGTAGCATGTTTGGTCCATGATCCAAACCTCCCCCTTTTTGTTGCTTGCATCTATTTGTTCAGAGCTACTTAATAATAAACTAACCGTTAGCTTGTTAGCAGACCGCATAGTGTTTAGGGTCATTTAAAGCCATCTAAACAACGAGTAGTGACCATAACAGATGGTCTAATGTATACGGTATATAGGGTAGTTACCGGTATAGAGCTAACTTATTAATGAGTAAGTATTAATGATAAAGCATTGCGGTTTTCGCGAAAGTTTTCTACCTTTTTGTGAAACGATTAAAGATATTGTAGTATGTAATAAGGAATAATAGTATGATCTCACGTTGTATTGTCATTCTCCATGATAAAGGGAATCTCCATGCTGAATGATTGCAGGTCTTGTAATGCCAAATGCCACTTGCTTAAGCCTCCATGTCAGCTTTCTTACCTTTCATTCCAGAAGAATGGGGAGAGGAAGAAGGTTGAGGAGGTATTTTATGGCAACCGTGCGCGTTATGCTCATCTCTCTCATTATATAGAAGCAACATACCTCTGCAGATTTTCCACATGTGATTATTAGTCTAATGACCATCACATAAGTACAGGATTTGCCAGAGGACTACGTTTCATAAGACCGTCGATGCACTCATATATTGGCACCTAGTCGCCTTGTTTTTTGTTTTGCAACGTTTAAATCGTGCATCAAATGCCGTGAATGAAACTTGTATCTTAATAAAGAATTTTTCAAATTTTACAAATAACTGACACGTTTGAAAGCCATTAACGATTTGAAAAGCATTCCATTTCCTAACTGATAAAAAATGTGCCGTCATTTCTTAACAGTTGAAAATTATTTATTTACCTAAAATTGTCTAAAAGCTTTATTCCAATATTCCTTGTTTTTGCGAAAAATTTCGAAAATTGGAAAAATTCTGGTATTTGACACAATGAGAGAGATGAACTTCTTTAACTCGCGTCCTTTGCAGGAGCTCGCTGCGCTACTCCCGCAAAAATCCATCACTGGTTACAAAACGTCATCTTTTCCAACTTCCTAATTAAATTAAGAGCGATTACCGTTTACCGCACTGGACATGCCTCGACCTTTTTATTTAAGCTCCATCTTTTAGTCAATGTTTCAACTTGATCAAGAATATTCGGCTATGAGCCCTTAAACGAAGAGCTCGCTCCACGTAGAAAGGAGCCCTAACGGAAAAGTCATGAAATACAGAATAAGCCCTTGAATATTGATTGAAATTTTGTATGTTCCTTAATCCCTTTATATTTTATAGAAACGTCAGTTCGCATGAATTTAAACAGATGGATTTCGTCATTACCTAGATCCTTCCTTAATTCCTCAATTACAAATCCGAAAAGGAATAGGAGTATGCCTTAAAAAAAACTTATGGTACCTCTAGAATTATTTAATGAGTGATTATTGAACTTTTGCGTAGTCATTAATTATCGAGTCGTATAGCGGCCCTTCGGGTAAACAAATTGAAATGAACGAACTTGCCATGTCACATGAGATGAACCAATTTTCATATTCAATAGACGTTAATTTTTTTTTCGTTTTGTCGTAGATCAACAACCCTCACAATAACAATACGCCATCCAAATTTAATTCTGCGTAGATTCCTTTAGGCAAACCTACAATTCTTTCTTCAATCTTAAGCAAACATAGATGTCACGTTTACAAAAAGATACTACAAAACAAATATTTAGTATAATTTTGAAATAATTTTATCTGTTGATTATTAATACAATATATGGGGATAGTGATGGTTACTGTGTACATTTGGTCAATAAGTATGAATTAAACGTATATACAGGGTGGTCATCGTAAAACGGTCCACTACCTTACCCAAAAACCGTAAAGTTTAGAAAAAAAAGTTTAATATAAAAGTTTTTCATCAATTCTTATTTTTTAATATTTTTGAAGTTGCAGAATGGTTCAGAAAACCGTTGAGTGACAAAAATAATTTTGTTTAAATGGAACACCCTATATTTTTTTATGCTAATTCTTCTCATAACTATAAGTATTTTTAGTTATTACAAAATATGAACATTTTTTAACAGTTTTTGAGTTCATTCAATTTAAAATAAAATCTAAGGGAAAATAATCTTTTTAAAATTCTCAATAAATTCACATAGTATTAATTGAATGGGTTGAAAACTTGTTCAATTGAAAACAAAGGGTCGTTCTACTAGAGTATACACCTATCCCTCGATTTACACGGAAGATAGGTTCCGCACAAAATCGTGTAAATTGAAATATTAGATTTTGCTAGGTAAAATCGTGTAAAACGAAAAAAAACCAAAATGTGTATCTCGGTCGTTTCTTTATGTAAAACAAGAGTAAGACATCTTGGAAAACTTAAAATTATATTTTGTTTATAAAACCAGAAATATATTTAGGTAATATGTACGTACGTATAGCAAGAAATAAAAAATCAAAAAGATCCTTAGAAAATGAATTATAAGTTTAATTGTTGTTATCACTTTCGAGAACTGTCAGTCTTTTCTTCTTGATTGGTGTGATATGACTTTCATCACTTGAGATTTCTTGATGCGATTCTGGTTTAATGGTTGATGAATTAAGGAAGATCTCAGATCGACAAGACTTTGTAGTGAAATCCGTAATTAACAATTGCGTAGGTTTTTTTGCTAAATTTTTATAGACCTCCTCATATTGATTTAAGCACTTACTCGCCGATCTCGCTGAAATCGGAGAGCTCGTTCCACATTGGTGTCATATTGTAAAAAATGATTGCCCAATTTTTTTCCCATTTCAATTCCTACACTGATAACTCTTGCTGTGAATGCAACTGATTTAGATTGCTCTTCATCAGAATCATATTTTTCATCACGTTTATTTGTTTCATGAATCATGTTAACTGATTCATCTTCATTTAGTTCTTTGTCAGCCGTTATTTCTTCAATATCTGCCTCAGCTAAATCCTCAAAACCTTCTCCTCCTATAGTACGCGCCAACTGAATGATCTGAGTACATTCATATTCTAATGGTGATTTATCATTTTCACTTTCAACAGCATCCGGCCATATTGCTTTCTAACAAGCATTGATCGTCGATTTTGTGACCTGAGTGTATAATAGTCCAACATGCTTAACACAATCTAAGATTGTAAATTTCTTCCAAGTATCCATAAAAGTAAGAGATTCGTCATTTTCCATTCGTTCTAAAATATACCTAAAAGTTTGCTCGATATACATAAATTGCTTTAAAAGTTGAAATTACCCCCTGATCTAAGGGTCGTAATAAGGAAGTCGTATTCTTTGGTAAAAAAACAACTTTTACATTTTCGTGTTGTAAATCCGGAGGATGACCTGGTGCATTATCGATTAATAGAAGAGCTTTAAAAGGCAATCCCTTTTTACTTAAATAACTTTTGACATCTGGGATAAAGAAGTTATGAAACCATTCATCGAACGCTATGGCAGTGACCCATGCTTTCTTATTAGTCATCCAATAAACGGGAAGGTTTTTGATATTTTTTCCTTCAAATGAGCGTGGTGTTTTTTATTTGTTAATAATCGATGGTTTCATCACATAATCCCCTGAAGTATCGCAACAGAAAAGAACCGTTATACGATTTTTCACTACTTTATGACCACTAGCTGATTTGTGAGCTTTAGCTAAATAGGTTCTTTCAGGGGTTTTCTTCCAGAATAACCCGAACTCGTCAGCATTTAAGACCTGGTACGGAGTATAAAAGTTGGCGGCAATAATTTCAGCAAATCTTGCGGGATATTGTTGTGCTGCATCCGAATCAGCAGATGCACTTTCACCTTTCATTTTTAGATTATGTATAGAATGTCTTTGTTTAAATCTTTCGAACCAATCATGGTTTGCTGAAAAATATACCTTTTTTTCAACTGACGAAGTGGAGGGTGACTGATCTGCTCTGAAGTGCTTGATAAATTTTTAAAGCCTTATTTGTGATAGCATCGGTATCAATTGGGATCCGTTTTTGAGTTTGGTCTTCGATCCATATCACTAGTGCTTTTTCCACATTTTCCATTGTGACATTTCTTACATAAGAAATTGTACTCATACTGCTGCATGTTCCAGCAACTACACTTTTTCTAATAGAGTCTTCATTTTTTCTTATGGTCCTTATTTTAGCTTCATTCGTGGAGTAAAATTTAGCAACATCCGTTACTCTTTCTCTATTACGTAGACGATCTAATATTTTAATTTTTGTTTCTAAAGAAATAACTTTTCTTTTCATTTGATTTTTTCCCAAATCTTTTGGCATTCTAAAACCTTAAAAAATTTACGCCAATTATAAAAATGTTAGAAAAACTATAAATGTTGAAAACTTACCGTTCAAATACGTAAACGCACAATGTAATACATATGCATAAGCTTTGCTGCTAAAATGATTCTGAAGTCGATATGTAATTCATATGAACCAGATAACCTTACTGTAGTGAAATACAGATGTATATATAGTACACGGGGATTCCCTTAAATGTATATTATATACAATTTTACAACACAGGGTATCCCCTGTTGTTGCCATTAGTGTTACCAAAGGAACGAGATTTAAAAATGTCTTTAATTATATGTATGTCGGCGCCACCATAAATTTAGCGAATACCCCTAACTAAGACAGGCAGACAGACTCTTTGTATTGGTAGCACCCTATGTAATCGATCGAGGTTATGGTTTTCTCGCTATTTTGTCGACCTAAAACATTCATTATCATTCTTTATGGTATGACTTCCAGGAACCCCGGGAATAAGGCACACACTTGTTTTTAACATGCAAGGGGTGCAAAACGGGGCCAGGGGACAAAAATGAAAATTCAGGAAGAGAAATCAGTAATTATCGAGAGTTGAGATTGAGAGGTCTGGCCCCGGATTGTCATGTCTCTCATCCTTTGATTAACATACGGTCTGCCTTTTGTGAAAGAGATCATTGGCATAAGACATTTATCACCATATACGGTAGTCAGTAAATATTCGTGTAAATATAAATTAGTGTAATCTTAGTGACATTCGTTCTTAGTAATAAATTAGTGGTATTAAGTTACTTTTACTAGCGTTTAATTTTCGACTCATGGCTTCTGGAAACACCTCGCCTTCGGGTCCTCCGACATGTATGTGCGTATATGCAGCCAAATATACATTTTTACCGGTTTTCTGAAATTCGTTAATTTATAAACCGTGTAAAAGCGAAATCGTGTAAAATAAGTACCGTGTAAATCGAGGGATAAGTGTATTTTCAATTTTCGATAAAGTTTATACAGGGTGTGAAAAAAGTATCCAAACTTTTCGCATTTCCAGTGACTTGCAGTCATTTTTTTTAATGAATTCTTTTAATTCACTTTCAAATAGTATATACAGGATGTCTGGAAATGAGGTGACCAACACTTAACGAGGTGATTTTACATCAAAAATAAGTATGACAAGTTCCTATAATACTTTTTCGTAAACTCAAAAATAATGGATCTACAGGGCGTTAAATTTAGGTTTTAAAAATTATTTTTTTAAATAAATTTTTTGTTGGTTATCCGATTGCTCTAAAATTTGGTACAATTATTACTTATGGTCTTTTCTATTATTGGTCAAAAGTTGACATTTGTCCCTTAATGCTAAAGAGTTGAACTTACCCTTGTCATCTAATTAATAACCTATAACTTTTTAACTTTTTGCTTTTTGTTTTGTGCTGTTTCAAAAAATAAAAAAGCGCTCAAAATTACATAAAAAAGGTTTACTTGTTTCATCTCTCTAAAATAAGTCATTTTTGAGAAAATCTACCTTTAAAATTGTTTTGCACGGTGTGAATGCGTTATTATAATATTACATTAAAGTATTTTCAATGTTTTAATAGAGCATGCCATCGAAACAAGTGTACTTCGAATCAATTACTGTTTATTCAATAGCCGATGAGGTACTAGGTATTATTAGATTTTATAATACAATTTTAAACTCTTCATAGCAAATTTTCAAAGTGTTGTCCATCCTCCACAATGCACAAATTGCGACGAAATTTTAAAAATATTCCATCCCTTTGGTTAATTTCTTCACACTTGTCAATAATTCTCTGCCGCAATTCGTGAGGGTTGTGTATTGGCGTGCTATATACCAGCGATTTTAGATACCCCCAAAAGAAAAAATCCATAAAATTTAAGTCAGGAGATCTGAGGGCCCAATTTAAAAACCCACCCCGCCCTATCCAACTTTCAGAAAATGTTTAATTCAAGAATCTCCTAATAACAACGCTATCTTGTGGAGGAGTTCCATCTTATAATAACCACATTGAGTTATATTAGTTATATTTATTCTTGTTCGTCCGGTGCATACGAAATTCCAATATTTTTTATTCTTTTCTCGTCCTTACTTTTATCGCTATAATATATAGGATGTTTATTTGGTGATGATACTAAACAAAAAGTGAAAGCACAGCAAAAAATAGTAAAAAAAGTTCCTATAAACATTGTTCCGACGGAGCACCGTTACTGAGATATAGCCTTCCATAGAAATCCTATCATTTAGATATTTTTCAAAATAACTTTCTTATTAAGATAATGGAATGAAAATTGTAGGTAATAATCATACCATACGGGTTTTTAACCATCATAAATTTCATCAAAATCGATTATAAATGAAAGTAGTTTTTAAACTACCATTAACAGAAATTTTAAATTTTTTTTATTACTTTGAATTATTAAGAAAATAATATTATTTTTTAATGAATTAGACTTTTTTGAAGAAAAAATTTCTCTATAGGAAAATAAAATATACAAGACCCACCTTTAAAAGCGGACACCATCCGTATATGGAAAATTAAAAGTTTAATGTATTTTTAAAGTTTGTACTTTTGTTTTATGGAGAAAACCCAACATTTTAAAAATATTTTTAACCTGATACGACTAACCTGTACACGAACTCGCACCCTTACAATACGTTAATAGTGTAATATAAGCAATATTTTTAATTCAACCCCAAAGATAAAAATGACAGGTGCGATGATGTATCTATTATCTACGCAGAACAAAGTAGTTTATAGTTATTTTCGATTTACTCAAAAAGTATTAATTTTTGATATATATAATGTATATCGTATTTGTTCGTTTTTACCAATTTAATGGTGCAAAAAAATTATTAGGTGCTCTTTGAGAAAAATGACTTTTTTTAATTTAGAAATTTTAAATTTCAATGTTCTTTTTCAAAGATTTTTTGAAGTATTTTTCTTAATCTTTTAATTGTTAATAAAAATGTGTTAATTTTCTAGCAAATTAAAATGTATTTTATCAATTTTTGTCAAATAGTTTTGTAGATAATTAGGTTTTAGAAAAGCTCTACAAGTGTTGGAAAAGCCATAAAAATCAAAAACAGTCGAGAATCGGTACTTTGTTGTATTATATTATATTTGTATATATAATATTATGAAATTTATATTTATTTTCGACAACAAACCCGTTTTCATTGGAAAAATTGCCATGTTCCACTTAAAAAAACGAAGTGAGGGTCAGTTTCCGGTATAAGCGGAACTCGTATCAAGACGAAAATATTTTTTAAAATGTCGGGTTTTCTTCATAAAACAAAAGTACAAACTTCAAAAATACATTAAATTTGTAATTTTCCATATACGGATGGTGTCAGCTCCCAAAGGCGGACCCTATATGTATACCACATGCATAGCAAATGAAGATAGGTATGTGGAAAATTTGTTAAAATAAGCTTTAACTCTAGTTTAAAATAATATCCATATGTTAAAATTCTATAATTGTAAATTAATTTATTGATAAATTTGTAATTAGTAAGTTAAAATGAAAAAATGGTGATTTATAATATGAATTTGTTAAGTATGTAAGATCTCTTCAGCTTAAATATGTAACAAACATAGGTAGTCCCATTTAAAGCTGTGATTGAATATTACTCAAAAACGATGCATTGTATGAAAAAAAGTTTCATATAAAAGTTGTCCGGTAAAGAGGGGGACATGTCATGAAGATAGTGACTTTTAGCCGAAACGTCATTTTAAGATCATATCAAAGACAACTTTTTTTTCAAATGGCAACCCCGTATTTTTTTACAGATCCTTATGGGCCTTCAAAAAATTAATATTTTTTATTTGAACAATTTTTATATACATATGTATATATATATATATATGTATATACAGTAGCGGACAAAAGTGGAGCAACAAACATATTTTTGAAAATATTCAAGGTTTGCTACGACTTATTCATAAATTAGTAATATCAAAATTATGTTAGGATATCTAGAAATAACGCTGCAGAAAATTATAAGTTTATTCCTGAATTCAAGGTATTTAACAACAAAAACGAATAAATGTGGCGGACAAAAGTAGAGCAACATATGAAATTTTGAATGATTATGAAAATTTTAACTAATACTTAGTAGCATTGCCATTGTTTTTAATAACTTCAATGCATCTATTCCTCATAGACTTTAATAATTTATTAATGGTTTCTTCTGAAATGGAATTCCATGCAGTTGAAATGGCGGTGAATAATTCTGCGGAGTTTCTAAATTTTTGTGGATTCTCTGTCCTTATTTTACGGTCTACTATCTCCCATAAGTTCTCTATTGGATTAAGGTCGAGACTTTGGGCAGGCCACTGCATTACATTTACCCGTTGCTCTTCCAAACATTTTTTTATTATTTTCGCAGTATGCTTCGGGTCATTGTCATGTTGAAAAATCCATGATAATGACAAGTTTTCCTCTGCAAACGGAAGCATATGATCCATTAATATCTCCAGATATTTAAACCGGTCCATAATGCCCTCTATTTTTATCAATGGTCCCATTCCAAACCCGGAAAATGATCCCCACACTAATACGTTACCTCCACCAAATTTAATTGTGCCTTTAGTGTACTTTGGCTTGTACCTTTCATTTGGAGGACGCCTGACATATCGAATTCCATCCGAGGAATACAAATTAAATTTACTCTCGTCGGAGAATAGCACAGTTTTCCATTTTTCGAAACTCCAGTTAAGATGGTCATTTGCAAAACGGAGCCGGGCCATCCTGTTCTTCTTAGAAATGAAGGGTTTTCTAGCGAGTCTGCAGGCATTCAAACTTTTTTCTTGTAAGCGTCTTCGAATCAATCTTACAGAAACACCAAAGTCACTACATTCCTGTGCAATATCAACTGCTGTTTTATATGGATCCCCTTTTGAAATGTTCACAATTTTTTTGTCTTGAACTCTTGTTGTCTTTCGAGGACGACCTGTTTTTGGAGGACTCACTACACTTTTGCGAATCTTCTAGGCATGCAATACTCTACAGATTATAGAACGATTAAGATTTAATTCTCTAGCAATATCACTTTGGGACATTCTAGATTCAAACTTCGAAATAATTAATTGTTTCAATTGTACTGAGAGAGATTTACCACGAGGCATATTTGCTAGTTTTCACCAATAATACTAAACACAATAACTCAAATGTGTTTGAGAAAAAAAGACGTCAGAAAGAATTTTTATATATTGTTGCTCTACTTTTGTCCGCCACATTTATTCGTTTTTGTTGTTAAATACCTTGAATTCAGGAATAAACTTATAATTTTCTGCAGCGTTATTTCTAGATATCCTAACATAATTTTGATATTACTAATTTATGAATAAGTCGTAGCAAACCTTGAATATTTTCAAAAATATGTTTGTTGCTCCACTTTTGTCCGCTACTGTATGTCTTTCTGGATAGCGTTGAAGAAATGTTTCCGAAGTAATTTGTACATTTCTATGTGAGGCGTAATCAATTTGTAGCATATCTCGTTTTTCTTTACTTGAAAAAAGCATTTTATTATGGTATTATAACAAATTTATAAACGTATGCGACGTTAAGCGAAATTCAGCCGGAATGATATCATAAATTTGTTTATCGAAACAAAAGCATCTATGTTATTTCCAAGGCACTCTTTGCAGAAATAGGATTTTTGATATTTCCACCAAACTGCAAGTCCGAATTTTAACATGTAATACATCTTCGTAACCAGAAAAAAAAACTGAATTTAAAAATGTAAAAATCCAAGATGGCGCCCATAAGAAAAAACAAAGTTGATGTTGGTTCCGGAAAATCGAAACGTCGAATTTCAAATTTGGAACCGCCATGTTATAGAGGAGAAAAAGGGGCTACGACAATGTGCCAGCCATTTTCAATTATCTCTTCAAATAAGTCCAGAAAAAAATAAAAACATTTTTTCGAAATTTCGTATTTTCCCTTGTTTTTTTGAAAGTAATCGGAATTTTGTAATTCTTCAAACGGCATCTTACAAAGCTCAAAAATGCCCAACTTTGCCCTAATTTAACCGACCTCATATCTCTTCAAATAACCGAGATCCCCATGGTTAAGCTCGTAAAACGGACACCCTGTATATACATATATATATAATTTGGAAGTGACCTCTTACTTTTAACTCAACAACGACAAGTTTTTAAACGATTCAATTAATACTATATAAATTTGTCGAGAATTTTAAAAAACTAATTTTTTCTCCAATCTTTATTTTAAATTGAATTAACTCAAAAACTGCTAAAAAATGTTCATATTTTGTAATAACAAAAAATACTTATAGCAGCAAGTAGAATTAGTATCCATAACAAAATATAGAGTATTCCATAAAAAAACATGTATTTTTTGTTAGGCCAGGTTTTCTGGATCACCTTAGAAATATTAAAAAATAAAAATTCATGAAAAACTGAATAACTTTTATTTTATTTTTTTCTAAATCTTACAGTTATTGAGATAAGGTAGTAAACCATCTTACATGGACCACCCTATACTATATCAGGGAGTTTTGGAGTCAATCATACTGTACGAAGGCGAATGAAATAAAAGCATATTTTATCATTTTCAAAATAGTCTAATTTTACAAAAATATGTCAATGTATAAAATTATAGGGAACACAAGTTATGATAATACATTTCAGTCTGTATCAGAATCATCTAGATTCGTGATTTAGTCCTCCTCGATCTCTATTGTATCTTCTTATACAGCGTGTCTGTTTCTAGAGATCAACAATGAGGGTCTCGGTAACCCTAAAAGACATATTTTATGGTTATTGACATCCTCATGGTAGAGGTCCAAAAACAGCCACCCTGTATATTAACAAAAATTCATTGGAAAAAAGACGTGCCATAAATTTTTCATTACAAAAATGCTACGTACTATGCTAATCCATAGGACTCGCAGCCGAGAACGGCTGTTTTTAAACAAAGTACCACAGTAGGTTTCACCTTTTCCATTCCATGGTATGCACCTACATGCGGCGCGTATATACAAAATTCTATTCAAATCCCTCCCAACCCAATATCAACTATCTAAGTATATTATTCTCCAAACCATCCAGCTTCCTCCGCAACAACAGGTGCTCTTCCCTTATTAGTTCCCCCAACAACTGCATCCCCTTGTCGATTTGCTTCAAAGTCGCTTTGCTGAACGAAGCTCGAATGTACTGACATGCCTGTGTGGGATCAGCCATGAAAGCATGTCCTGGCACGAATGTTATGTTCTTCTTCAGTCCTCTGGTCATCAGCATGTCGTAGACATCAGCCACACCATGGACTTTAATCCAGACGAACATTCCCCCAGTTGGAACATCCCATTGACATATACCCTTCAAATGCTTCTCCATTGAAGCGATGGTGAAATCTCTGCGTGCTTGATAGTATCTTCGCACATAAGAAAAGTGGGCGAGTAAACCGCTGAAGCCCCAAGCTGACACCAAATTGTCCATAATAACCTGGAAAGAAAATATTTAATGTTAACATAATTACTTGCAATTCTCTCAAGCCTAAAAATAAGTCATGTTTTTGTCGACAGTATTTGCAACTAATCAATGAGGCTCCGTGAATTCCATTATTCCCCCTTCTTACGTTGATGTCATAAATGCTCTTATCACCAAAGCAACTAAGAATAAAATTTAACAGTGATCATGTAAATATGCGGTTCATCGTTATCCAGTTTAAACTGGTTTTGGTCGATAGGGCGCTACAAGATTAGATATTTTTTAACTAGTAGGTCAACGTACAATAACAACAAAGTTGCTCTTGTTCATGGGTACATGCGAAATTCTTAAGGCAACGGGTCGTTGAAAAGTCTCGAGGAGAGATAAAAAGTTAAGAGGTCGCAAACAACTTAGAAAACATCACAATTAAGTTACGAAACGTTAATAAAAAATGTGATGCAACATTTATACCAACCTGCGATAAAGTGCTGGGATGGAGAATGGCGCTCTGGATTTGAAGCTCTATGTTGTGCACCAACTGCTTGGGGGCTGTAAGCCAAGCCAGCCTCAAACCAGAGGAGAGAACTTTCGACATTGAGTCGAACCTGATGACCCTGCCCTCAACGTCTAGGGACAAGAAAGAGACAGGCTGCTCCTCCAGGAAATGCAGGAAGTAGTAGGCATCATCTTCCAATATCAAGATGTTGTAGTCGCAGCAGATTTTGTAGACTTCGTTGCGTCTTTCCAAGGACATAGTGCAGCCTGTAGGGTTTGACCCGGTAGGGTTCAGATAGATGACTTTTGGCATCCGCCCTCCACCCTCCTCGGTGTAAGCTTTACAATTTTCGAGCGCATCAATTAATTTCGCAGGAATTATCCCAAATTCATCTTGTTCGATGCCAATTAAATTGGGTTTGTACGGTTTCAGCTGCGATAAGATCATATTTTAGCATCGTACTATAATCAATAAAGTCTAAAAAACTTACAATAATTTCTGTGCCCGCATACAAAGGGTTTTGCACAAGAACTGGGTCTCCCTCCTCGACCAGCATATCCAGAGCGCAGCTAATGCCATCCTGAGAGCCGTTAGTCATGATCAGGTCCCTGTCTTGCCAGTTTGGGGGGTTGTGGAGTTGAAGAGTGAACTCTTTCAGTTTTTTCAATAGGGGGGGATAGCCTTGGCTTGGGATATACTGTAGGGCTGTATTGAGCTGTTGTCCTTGGATGGACAGGGTGGTGCCGTCCTTCATTACAATGTTAATGGCTTGGAAGGGAAATGTTACTTCGTTGGGCATACCCTCGGCTAACGAGATTGACTCTTTGGGAGCTCCATATTGCCTCTTAGCTATACCGAAATAATTTGTTAACTTTCTAGTCACAATCAATTCTAATTTAAAAAAACTTACTTAGTTCCCTAGTTAGAGCAGGTCTTCTTCTTCCTGCACGCACACTAATAAACTGATTATAATCAATTCCACCACCGATTTTCGACATGTTCATTGAATAAACGAAACGTCTGATGTGAAAGCACCTTAACTGAAGCGAGTTACTTCAAAGAATGAATGAAGAGTCTTCTATCGGTCCGCTTATATTCGAAACGAGTAGTATAGGATGATGTAACTCGGCTTTAAAAATGCTCTCGTACTGCCGATAAGATGATGAAATGGTTTAATGCCGAAAATCATATCACAATGTGTTTTTCTTTTGAACTTCTGGTTGCAAAACTTCTGCTTTGTTTATTTGGCACTGACGATGATGGGGCGTAAGTCACCACACGCGAAATTATCACCAAATGTGATTAAAATTTTCAGCTTCAAAACAATGCGGTTATTTGCAAAAATACTGGAAAATACTATTATTCTAGTAACGTCTATTCGAATTTTAAAAATATTTATTTAATTTATAGATAAAATTAGGAAAATATTTTGATTCAGACACGTTTTTACAGATTTACATTTGCACCATGCTGTCCATGAATTTCTCATTTCTCAGTAATTTACATACATATGTGGTACGTCGACTTCTGAGAGCCAGTACTTCGCATGTTTTTCTTTTTTATTCATGATCGAATATTCTCTTCCCAAAACTTGTATAGGTACTTATGTAAAGTAGCGAAAGATTTAGTTGTTAATCAGGCTCATCGTGTCATGGCGTCATTGCCCATTGTTCTGACGACCTGTAATGATGAAAAAGGACAATATTTATGGAAATGTTTACATATGGGTGAGTTTTTTCGGTAATTAGTGAACGGATCTCGGACACTACCAGTGTTACGATGTCGATTAAACTAGGAAAAGATCGCAGCCTTGAGGGATCAATTGAAAGCCACTTTTGATTTCTTGAAAAAGTCCATGGCTTACTAGATATTCAGTAAAAACAAAATTTTGTCGATTTCTTGTAATTTACCTTGCCGTGTAACTATGGTTCTAAAGAAGTTATAATAAAAATGAATATTGTAATTAATTTTGCCCTGAAAAAGATAGACTAACCAGATTTTTTCTGACAGCTGTCATTTTTGAGATATGGCATAAACCTACTGAATTTTAAATTGAAAGGCATAGGTTATGACTTAACTAAAAAGGTATTTTTTCCAGCTTTAAAATTATACCAATAAGTAGACAGTTGTTTTTCAAAATGGCGGATTAACAGCTTTTTTTAATCCGATATTGCAATTTTAAGGTAGTCGGCCATGAAATCGTTCACATTGATTTATTATTTGGTTGACACTGACAGCTCGCATCATTTAAGTCAGATATAAATTTAAGTTTTTGAATTGCTTTGATAAAAAATGTTTAAATTGTGAAAGAATTTAATACCGAGTTATTGACAATTATTTGCTAATTACCTAATTAATTATTAATAATATAAATGTTCAAAAAGCCCTCCATTGTTAGTTGTATATGTTATGGGTCGCTTCAAAACTGAAATTGTAGCATTTCTAATTGAACGCCCATCGATAATATCAAAAGCTTCCTCAATCGATTTTCTAAAAGCTTCTACTGATTCATAATTTTTTCTGCAAACTTTGTTTTTTATTGTTCCCCATAGAAAAAAATAACAATTGACAATATCCTGCTTTTCCAGGTTTGAAAAATGCATTTCGAAAACTTATGCATATTTAATAATTCCTCGATTTGAAAAATACTTATCTGAACAGTTCAAAAACTTAAATTTATATCTATCACTACCAAACAAATAATAAATCAATACGAACGATTTGATGGTCAACTATTTTAAAATTGCAATATCGGATTAAAAAAAAGCTGTAAATCTGCCATTTTAAGAAATGACTGTCTACTTGTTGGTATCATTCTAATGCTTGAAAAAATACTTTTTTAAATAAGTCATAACTTACTCTGCTTTTCAATAAAAAAAAGTAAGTTTATGTGATATCTTAAAAATGAGAGTTGTCAGAAAAATCTCGATGGTTATCTTTTTCAGGTCAAAATTAACTATAATACTCGTATTTATATAATTTCTATAGAACCATAATTATGTAGCAAGATCGATTGAAAAAATCGACAAAATTTGGTATTTGCTAAATATCTAGTAAACCATGGACTTCTTTAAGAAACCAAAAGTGGTTTTAAGTTAGTCCCCTAAAGCTGTAATTCTTTCCCCATTTAAACGACCTCAAACTCTATTTGGCATCCGTAGTAGTTTGCAGTTTCCGAGATCCTTTCACTAATCATAGAAAAAACTTACCCTGTGCCTTGTTATAAATGGTTAAAAAAAAACTGAAGGTATATGGCAAACCATTTGCAGCAGTCCACTAGATGTGAAGCATTTTTTTACCCACCATGTATTAGTGTCCCTATGAAGTCATTTTGTGGATAAACATGCGTTATATCAAACAAAATATGTCATAATGATGTCATTCTCTGCTGATTTCTTCACCACGAATTACTATCTCATTATCTAGAAAGGGTCTTGAAAACTATAAAAATACAATGCTACATCCAATACTTTTTCAGAAATAGCCAGAATTATTTCTGGCACTTGTGATATCATAAGTGAAAATTACTTTATTTCAATTTTAATTTGTAGTTTGAATAATATCCGTTTCTTTATCATGCAATTACATCGACTAATGCACCTACAGAACATATCCCACTTTGGCTTTACCTATAGTTTCGTCTTAAGATGCAAATATTGCCTATCGTGAACGTGGCCAAAAAATTCAATTAATTTCCTTCCGGTTTTTCACTTAATCAAAATCAAGATTCTTTAACTGGGTTCAAGGTTTCTTCGGGGAAATTAGCATGATCATTTGTTTGGCTACAAAATCAAAGATTATTAAATCATGATTGTTGTTCCATGCCACTTGCCAAGATAACTATATAATCAATCAAAACATATTTTCATTTAATTTTTCGGAGTATTGCGTCAGCTCCGTAAGAAAATTTGCCGGCGGTATTGCGTGAACCGTGATCCTTTTATCATAAAATCTTGTCTACCTGACTTTTTCAACCACACCTGTGAAGAACCAGACATGAATTATATCTACGTTTCTTCTTTTTGGTCAGTTTGTGAAGAACCAATTGCTTGATAAATTAGATTTTTTCGGTAATGTGTGTGTCGAACCTAATGTGCTTACCACCTACCTCTTTTAACAACATTTCAACATTGTTTATACACTAAACTGTATTAATGCAAAACTGCTGCTATATGCAAATTCAAACCATATTTGTTGTTTCCTTGAGGCATAAATTGTCACATTTTTATCTTTCTCTCTGAGCTTTGCAACCTTACATCACTTCCAATATTTCGCAAAAATTGGGTTTTGAAGCATCCATAGAATAGCAATAGCATTCAAAAATTGATAACTCTTATCTGCCGAGCTTTTAACAATATAATACGGGAATAAATAAGAAGGCAGGCTGCCGATCAGTAGAAACAGGGCGCAGCTTGAATGTATTCAAATGTATGTCTGTTTCCCATAATTTCATCATCATACAGCAAAATTAGAAAAATTCATGTATGAAACTCGTTAGGAAATACTAGTTTTTGTAATGAGTGCGATTTTGCGGGACGAGCGAAGCGAGTTCGCGCGATGTAACACGAGTCTCGGCGTCGGTATAGTCTCAGCATAATAATAAATCTCTCAACAGGGATGAAATGCTTTCCATCTCTGTATGTAATGTAAGATTGTCTCTTGTCAGTCTAAAAATTATTGATACGGAATCATTTCTTCCCGCACTTTGATAAGAGTTCATCAAGTTAATTGATTTACCAAATTCTTTTAATCAGGCAGGCCATTAATCTGTAAATTAGGTAAATAAAAGTAGAGTTAACAATTAGAACGTTTATCGTATGCGCGGTATAAGTAAAAGAGATTAGTTGGGGACGAGGACAGGGATGCAAGAAGTCGGAGCTTCATCTTTAAAACTCTCGCCGGAACCACGTAGACCCTGCGTGATTTAAAGTGGTTTGGAAATTAAGAAATAGTTCATATTTTTTTATGACGTTTAATCATGAACGTGTTTAAATAAACTAAGCTGTGTATGACAAAGATTGCACACTCCTCTCAAATCTCAAGAGTTTGCTGTACTTCCTATCACATGCTTTGGCACATCACGTAAACATCGCGCTCACCAATCATATTAGGTAAACAAGATCGTGCTATAATTTGTTTAAATGTACCTATTTCGACATAAACATTTATTTATTCTCTATGCGCACATGTCGAGTTTAGTTTAGGCCAGTTTGAGAATTGCCAAGAAATTTATCAGAATTCAGTTGGCAACGAATCCGATGTTCCAATTAATTAATTGGGATGTTTCATGGTCCGCTCACGTGATTTCACTTGTGTTATAGAAGATCAAGAACTTTCTATAAAATAATTTACATTGAGCGAAAAATAATAATTCTGCTTAAGTAAACTAAGCAGCAATTAAAACGTTACAAGAAAAATGTAAGGCCAATCTGTAAATTTTATTTTTTTAAAATAATTTTGTTAGTTCTTTTAGATTTCACTAAGCACTCTTGATTGTCCTTAAGCGAAACCAAAGAAAATTGATTAGGCGCATCCTTGGTCTATAATAGAAAGCTAACCGAAATCCCAAGTATTTCGTAAAAACACTAAAGAAAAAATTTGTATGGAGTTTTATCGAAAACACCAATATTTTTCTAGGAAATTATAATCATAAATTGATCAAGCATACATTCCTATTCTGTCACAGAATTTGTAATTATTTCACGAACTTTTTTTCCTTCCTCACAGGCAGAAGTTCGTTTAAATTTTTATTTTTTTCCGCAGTTCCGGAAACTTCAGCTTTTCTGGATTTGCAAAAGGCGTTTGATTGTGTTCCATATTGCGAAACTTTGCCACAGATTCTTCTTCTCTTATAGTTTCTGAGATACTGATGGTCGCTCAAAAGTTCAGGACACCCTCTCCACAACGAATTGTATCGATGTTTTGCTTCGTTTTCTTGCAGCCGAGCGATAAAATCGACCGTTCTTATTGTACCACCCTTTAGAATTTAGGATAAATTGTGTAATTTAGTTACACTACTGTTTGCAAAAATATTCCTTTCAATAATTCTTATCAAAAGTCAAAGTCTTACAACGAGTTATTTTTATCAATGAGAATATTATAGTTAAAGACACGCGCTCATATTTGCGATTAGAATAGAAGACGGATATAGGGATGTGCCTATTGATGTGCCTTTAATATATTAATATGTTGAGAATATGCACGTAAATATTAGGTGTACAACTTTGCTTCCGCCGTTTTTGAATAGATGTATGTAGCGGTAAGTAATGATCGAAATAAATAACCCCATGTGGGCATGCAGGAGCCTTGGGCACCTGTTAACATAACCTCATAAAAATATTAGTCTATTTGTGTCTTCATCATAAAGTTATTCGCGATTGAAAATGTCGGTGTACGAGCCAAATTCTCGTCATTTGCGGGAGGTTTTACTTTTCTGCTTCAATATGAAGAAATCTGCTGCTGAGGCTCATCGAATGCTCTCAGATACTTATGGGGAAGCCACTATTAGTGAAAGGACATGTCGTGAGTGGTTTCAGCGCTTCAAGAACGGTGATTTTCACGTCGAAGACCAACATAGCGGTGGAAGAAAGAAGGTTTTCCAAGATGCGAACTTGGAAGCATTACTTGACGAAGACTCGTGTCAAAGTCAACAAGAATTGGCACAATCATTGGGAGTGACTCAACAAACAATCTCAAAACGCCTCAAAGACATGGGAATGATTCAGAAGCAAGGATATTGGGTGCCGTACGAGTTGAAACCAAGAGATATTGACAGGCGTCTGTTCGCTTGTGAACAGTTGCTTGCAAGGCAAAGACGGAAGGGATTTCTGCATCGTATTGTGACTGGGGACGAGAAATGGGTTCATTACGATAATCCCAAACGCAAAAAGACTTGGGGATATCCCGGCCATGCTTCCACGTCGACGGCCAAACCGTCTATTCATGGTTCCAAAATCATGCTCTGTATTTGGTGGGATCAACTCGGCGTAATATATTATGAGCTGTTACAACCAACTGAAACAATCACAGGTGCTCTTTATCGAACCCAATTAATGCGTTTGAGCCGAGCATTGAAAAAGAAACGGCTGCAATACAACGAGAGACATGATAAAGTGATTTTGCAGCACGATAATGCTCGACCCCATGTTGCGCAAGTGGTCAAGAAATACTTGGAAACATTGAAATGGGAAGTCCTACCCCACCCGCCATATTCTCCTGACCTAGCTCCTTCTGATTATCACTTGTTTCGATCCATGGCACATGGGCTAGCTGACCAACACTTCCGGTCTTATGAAGAAGTAAGAAATTGGATAGAATCGTGGATCGCTTCAAAAGATGTCCAATTTTTTCAACACGGGATTCGTATGCTGCCCGAAAGATGGGAGAAAGTAGTGGCCAGCGATGGACAATACTTTGGATCCTAAAGGTATAATTAGTTTTTTACAATAAAATCGCGAAATTCGGAAAAAAAACGGCGGAAGCAAAGTTGTACACCTAATAATGTGGTAAATGTTGTAAGGCCAGAACGTAAGTATCTCGCTAACAACTTGAGAGATTAATATACTCGACAATAGCTGAAAACTCTTACTGGTTATTACCATGATATTAACTGACTTTTTTTTTAACTTGACATTTTTTGTAGTTCGATTTTTTGATTTTCTTATAGCTTTCATTATAGTGATTATTTATTTCTGCATTTCTATTACCTTGAGGTTTTTGGGCCTAATTGGCAGGCTGTTGAAATTTCAAGTATCCCGTTCCTTTAATGAGAATGCAGTTTAAGGTATAGTTATTTTTTTTACATTTTGAATCCTCCACCCTTAACAGGTTACAATAAATTTTGGATTTTCAACTTTTACAACATCTATGTTTTCACGTTCAAGAATTGAACCTTAATCGATAAACACAAAGCTAATTATAATTCAATCATAATAAGCGAAGGAAACATCTCTCTATTGGGGTTTCTTAATTATTAGATTGGCGCAGTAGAGAGCCGTAGGGTTACAGTTGCAGCAGTGGGTCAATTTAAATACCATTTCACAGGTCAGTAACGGAAAATGTATAGATAATATTGATCCTGCAATAATATGTGAATAATATTGGTCTTATCCGCACTAGAGTGGTGTGCAACTAATACTGACAGTTGATTTAACGTGACATATTGACAAGTGGAAAAGTGGTTGTCGCACGTATTTTATTAACCGCTTTTGAAACTTCCAACGGTTTGGAAGTTTACAATAGACAGCATACGTAAATAAAACACCCTATGTATTTTTGGCCTTTGTATGTACATACAATTTAGCTTTGAAGGACCTCCAAAAGCGAATTTAAAAACAAAATTAAAAATGATCCATGTTCGCTCTAAACATAGAGGCTCTCGTAGGCAAACCTTTATAAAAAAATTGTGCTGTGGGTATGATTTTTTCAATTTTTTTTACTGCATTGCAAATATTTTAGAGGTATGCAAACATATCTACATAATTTATAATAAAAATGACATTATTAACAAAAACATAAAAATTCTCCGACTTCGCTTCAAATTACAGTTTTCCTCGTCTTCCAATCTACTAACAGAAAATTATGTATTTTTTATTTTTTGAAAGCATCAAGCAAACAAAATGCTTACGAACAAGACTAAATATAGAAATATTTAGAAAAATACGCATAGATACTTTAATCACAATAAGAATGATGTATGGGCATTGCATCAACTATTGCATGGTGCTTGTTGTTGAACCGTGGTAGGATTTCTTCACTCAAAATTATTCAAAATATTTTGAACCCGTATCGATTATTTATGTGAGATTTCTTGATACCAACATGAGTGAGCAATATTGTCCTTTAACAGAAGAATCGACCATTAATCAAATGTTTTCCAAACTCTTTATGCGTCAATGCTGCACAACTGATTTGTTGTTTTTAAGGGTATAGGTCTAGTATTTTTGCAACTTGAAGGACATATTATTTAAGTATTTATAGACTCTTTTAATCACGCATGATTAGAAAATGGTAAATAGTTATTAATGTATCTTCAAAAATGTGTAGGTATTCCCAATACTGCCAAAAGTGGTTTTCATGGTCCTTAACTGGTTAGGAACCGCTTTCGGGTAATTTAATTATTTTTAATATTATTTTAATAAAATCTATGTTAACTTGGGTTACACAATATCTCAATACAGTTTAATTTGTCTCTTCTGATAAACATGTTTTTGTTCAAAACATCTCGAAAATAAGACATTTATCTTCTTTAGCAAGTTTTTCCAATTTCTTTTAATTTTTTTTTCAGCCCATTTCCCAACCTCATTTGCTCAGAAAGTGTACACAATCCGCTCTCAAGATCAATGCCGAACAACTCGTTAGTACCGAAAATAGCTATTTATTTGACCAGTTACGAAACGCATGGCTTTGTGTAACGAGTAAGATTATGACACAAGAGAATGGCACTCGACAAATATGACACAAATTACACAAAATAACCCTTTCTGATCAATTTTCTACACGATATTTTTATTATGTTACTATGTAATTAAGGATTCAGAGAAAAGGGCAGAAATTTTAAAGTATTTAAGTTCCGTCCCGTAGATGTGGAACTACCATTATTGTTACTGGCCCCATTTGTTAATCAATTTGTTAATGACTGAAAGTACCCACTTTCATCAGGTAACTTACTGAATCAAACCATTAGCCACCTGTTTTGAATAAGAAAACTGCGACTTTATTCATCAAAATCAGGAAAAACGATTTATATAGGGAAAAAAGTTTAATTAAGATTTAGCCGAATTTTTTTCTAATAATTATATCAAGCACCATTTTAGCAAACATGCTACGCCACTGGTTCATTGATGCTAACACAATAAGTAGACATTGATAAAGGAATCACCAGACGAAGTCAAACATTGATTTATTCAACGCCTATATCTGATCGAATGATGCAAAATTGTTGTCACGTTTTCCGAAGTGTTTAGATCTGCGAAAGTGTTCAGATAAAAATTTGAAGGTCATTAGTGTTGAAAATGCTTCATAAGGATTGAAGAAATTTAATTAGGTCTATAGAAATGCCTGTAGACTTTTGCATGTAACCAAATAAATATGGAACATTTGTCGCTTCGCTCCTCGTTTGTAAGGTTGAACTGAGGCGACAATGAGCTCCTTATAAATTTTGTATTTAGATAAACTACTTCCATGTACTAGTTAATACAAACGACTTAAAATTACTAGAACTGCGTTTACTAGAACATAATTTGGTGTAAAATTATTTTGAACGCGTTCCTCAGAGGACACTTTTGTTCCAGAAGTCGATTGTCTATTTTAAACGGAACATCATGTATATTATGGATTTTTGAGTTCATCTTGGAATTTTAAGAACCTTTCATTTAATATTTACTAACACATTACCAAGCAAAACATTAAAAAATCCCATGAAATTCTGTGTAATAATTCACGACACAATGCGAGCGTTCCGTGTTTTTGTTACACATTGTATATTCTATGGGCGTTTTTATGGTACATCTTAGCTGAATACTTTGAACCGACTTAGATAAGCTTTGTATCTAACTTTGCTCTTTTTTGGTCCTTTCAAATATTCATGTAGATTTATGTTGATTCATAACACCAACAGCGTTAATGGAAGCTAGTCTGCCTATGTGGTGGTCACTTTTGCTATCACCACCATTGCACGCTCGTACTTCTGAAAGCGCCATAGCTGCGCCAAATCGACTTAGAAAAAAGTTGAGAATTTTAATGCTAATGATGCATGGTGCTGGTTTCTGAAATATTTCAAATAATTATTATAACACGAAGACTATCAAATTGATAAAATTCGGATTACTGATAGCAAACTCTCTATTGACACTTTTATGAAGTTTTTCCTTTTCATTTTCACGGACATTTAGTTGAAGCCGAAGTCTCACGCTTCCGATACCCAATGTCCGATGAATTACATATTAGTTAAGTTTACTTAAGTTTTCGTAAGTTTACTAGGAATAAGATAGAGAAAAAAAAGCTTCAAAGCTTTATCTGCACAAAGTGTCAAAGAATACTAGCCCTAACAACTATACAGGATGCCTCTAAAAGGCCTGTTCAAAATTCTATCATAGATTGCTGAGACGAAAACATGACGATTTAATTCAAATTATTTTAGTGCAAAACAGAACGGTTTCCAAAATACAGCATGTCAAAACGAAGATTTAAAAAACCAAAAAATTAATTACTTCGTTTGTAACGCTACTACCTGGACAAAATGTTTGGGGGTTTTTAGGGGCGAGAAATCAAAATTTGTTTATATTTTTTTGGACTTATAGAGGGCATTGTTAGTGCTAAATAAACTCTTTTTAGAGGGGCATACGTTTGTTATCATCCGGTAAAAAAGTTATTTATTACTTTTGTGTTTTCCTACATGTTTTTTGAAAAAAGATATGTTGGTACAAATCCTTACGGGCATTTCTTCTTGAGATACTTGAAGTTTAAATTTTGCTGCATGTCTTGAAAAATAACTTTAAAAGACATATTTGTGCGTGCACTACGGCAAAATAAATAATAAAAAATCACTATAGTGAAATAAAAATTTTAAAAAGTGATAAGAATTAAATGTTTTTGATATTTTTCGATTCAACAGTACGATTAACTATGTAGATTTATTTTTCAAGACACATTTTTCAGTGAACTTTAAACTTCAAATATTTCAAGAAGTAATGCCCATAGGGACTTGTACCGAGATAGCTATTGTTCATAAGAAAAACACAAATTTAGTCATAAATAAATTTTATACAGGGTGATAAAAAAATTATGCCCCTTTAAAAAGAGTTCACCTGGCGTTGACAGCGCCCTCTATAATGTGCATCAAAAATGTATATGAATTCCGATTTATTGCCCCTAAAAATCCCCGATGCGACATTTTGTTCAGATAGCAGCACAAACGAAGTAATTTTTTTAATTTTTTTTAATCTTCACTTTAATGTCCCGCATTTTGAAAATCGTTTACTTTTTGACTAAAGTAAATTGCATAAAATTGTCACGTTTTCACCTCAGAAATCTATGGTATAATTTTGTACCCACCTTTTAGAGACACCCGGTATATTTGGACGCATCATAACCTTCAGATTTACCAAACATTTAAAGTAAACAATTGTTAATATGCTTGAACCAATTATATTTTCAAAATGCTTACACAAAGCATAAACGAGTAAAAACTAATTTAACTAAATTATTGTTAAACACCAAAAATTACAAACTTTGAGAAATATTGCATATTACGCTTGACCACTATACAGGGTACGCCCACTAAAACGAAACAGCTGTTTTCTCAGTTGATGAAAAAATTATGCAAAAATGCTTGAACATTTCAACTTTAGCATGGAGGGGAAGGCTTTTTTATTAGAAAACAGTGATTTCCTTCGCCCCCTAAGCAAGGAAAGAACCACCATCAAAATTTTAAATAGCAAGGGGGTCGAGTGATATATCAAATTAAAAGTTTTTTAAAAGGCTTTATGGTGATGACAAAATTCCTTATTTTAAAACAACTGTCGACGAGTAAATCGGTTATTTCTGTAAGAGCACTACTATGATACATAATGCACAAAAAAATCTAGATCAATCGTTCAAAATGCTGTTCGTTAATTTCCTAGCAGTGAAACAAGTTTGCTTCGAAACACCGTCGCACTTTCTGGAGTGTTTCAAACAGAAATTTTGTTTGTTAGTTTGACATGCCAATTTATCATTAAAAATGGTTTATTCTCTTACAAAGAGGATTGAGATGATTGAATTATTTTTCGTAAATGGAAAATGTGGAAACCAAGCAGCTAATATCTTCACCTAATTCCATGGGTCTTTAAACGAATTTTAGAGAAACTTGTTCGGTTTTTAATTAAAAAAAAAACACGTGCATGCCCGGTTAGAAATGAAATGATGAAATTCGAAGTTTTCGGACAAACGGTTTTAGAATTAACAACTAGTGCCAGAAAATTGTCGATTTCTACTGAAGTAGGTACAACCAACATTTGGACAATTTTAAAAACACCAATCCCACTCCTACAAAATTAAACTTGTAGAACAATTAAACGAGAACGATACCTGACTGGCGAAACGTATCTATAGTCCTTGAAAAACTTCGCTGATCCTCAGTTAATAGCTCTTGTGGAAAATAATCGAAATTATTTAGACAATCTTTTAACATTCCAACAAAATGGTGCACCACAGCACTATTCATTAACGGTTCTACAATTTTTGAATGAAAATTTCGCTGGTCATTGAATCGGTGGAAAGGATGCAATTGAATAGCCCGCAAGGTCCCCAGATTTGACCCCATCAGATATCTTTTTATGGGGTCATCTCAAGTCCAAACTTTATGGTATTCGTCCAGGTACCTTGGAAGTATTGCGAAAACGCATTGACAATGAATGCTTTCAAATAAACCCCGAAATACTCCAGGAAGTTAACGGGCAGCATTTTGAACAATTGATTTAGATGTTTTTACGCTTTATGTATCATAATAGTTTTCACACAGAACTAAACGATTTACTCGTCAACGATTGTTTCAAAGTAAAAAAATTTTGGTATCACCATAAAGCAATGCAAAAAAACTTTTAATTTGATGTATCACTCGATCCTCCTTGCCATTTAAAGTTTTGGGGGTGGTTTTTCCTTTGCCTAGGGAGTAAAGGAAATCACCATTAATTTCTAATAAAAAAGCCTTCCCCTCCATACTAAAGTTAAAGTGACTTAGCATTTTTGCATAACTTCTTCATCAACCGAGAAAACAGATCTGTTTCGTTTTAGTTGGCGCACCCTGTATATTGCAACTTCATAACAAATAAGCCACATAGGCTGAGGCGACTTAATTTTGATATGTTCCATTGTTTTATGCGTATACTTTTGTCACTTATAAAAGCATAGTTTTTAAAAAAATCTCAAAATATGATCTGATGTGTTCCTATGTCCCAGAAATTAAGAGAAGTTATCATTTTTCGTCATATTAAAGGAAAATCCATAAAAAAAATAACTGAGAATTTAAAATTGTCAAAGTTATCAGTCAAGAATAGTGTAAAATTCAGCAGAGGTACAATTGAAATTAAAAGAGTTCTGGTCATTATCAAATTGTTAAGGAAAGAGATCGATGAATTAGTAAACATATGCAAAGAGTATAGACGGAGCACTTTGAGCGAAATCACTGCTAGGTGAAAGGATGAATGTTATTTAAGTTTAAATAATTTTTTTTAATCTAAAGAGTGCTGTTGAAAATGGGTACATAAGGCCGGACTTAGATTTTTTAAGATACTTTTCTTTATACAAGGTGTGTTACTTTTTAATTGCTTTTTATAATTTTTGTTAGACTAATGAAAAGCTACTTTTGACAACTATGCAAAAAAGAAATCGATTGACTTGGACAAAATCAAAAACTTCATGGACTTATGAGGATTGAAAGAAACTATCTTTAGGTATCTTTAGCTATTTTTAGTATTCAAGTAGTCATCAAAGCGAAAGGCGATGTTACCAGCTATGAAGTGGAAATTAATTAGAGTTAAATTAGAGTTAAAATGCGCTGCTTCCCACCATTTAATCGAAAAGTATAATTTGCAATATTTCTTAAAGTTTGTCATTTTTCGGGCTTAATAATAATTTCATTAAATTAGTTATATAGAATACACTGAAGTGCAAAATTAACTGGACACTTACATTTTTCTAGAAAACAAGTATTAACAAAATATTTACAGTATTACTAGTTGAAAATTTATTAAAATTGAATTTTAGGAAGTTAAAATTGTTCATACAGTAAGAAAAAAATGAAACAATATTACAAAAAAAGAAGAAAGTCTACAAATCTACTAAAAAAAAGACATTTTTTCGCGTAAAAATTTTCTAAATAAACAACAACGCAATAAGTTACGTGTATTGCCTCCACGAACTCTAATCACAATGTTCATGCGATTGGGCATGCTACGGTTCCACGCAGCAAATTCTTCCTGAGGGATTTGCTTCCATTTGTCATAAAGTGGTTGTTCCAAGTCATTTATGGATTAGAACTCAACGTGATTACGATGAATACATCGATTCAGATTTGCCCATGCATGTTCTATCAGATTCAAGTCTGGATTCCCTGGAGGCCACGGTAATGAAGGAATTCCAACTTCACCTAAATACGCTCTAGTTATCTTTACAGTGAATGGACAAGCATTATCGTGCATTAAAGAAAAATTTTCACCGACAAATGGCGTAAATGGTAGTACATGTTCTTCCAAACATTATTCAATACGCTACCGGCACATAAAGAATTTGTCACAATTCATGGTGGTAATTTGAATCCTGAACGATATATTGAACAATGTTTGGAAGAACATGTAGTGCTATTTGCACCATTTGTCGTTTAACATTATTATTGCACCGTCGCTAAATTGAACTCTAGGGGAAAAACAACAATTTACGAATGGTTCACTAGCATTTCTTCCAATTTTATTTCGCCCGTGGGATGAGTATCTGTTGAATTTGGATTTATCTGTGACGAGTATTGCACCCCATTCTTCAATATCGCAATGAAGATATTTGCGAGCAAACTGTACACGCTTTTGCCAAATTTAGAGTCAATAGAGGTCCCGTGGTAAGGTTCCTGGAATTTATTCCAAATTCATTTAAGCGCCTACAAGTGTATAAATGGAAACTTGGACATTTCTGTGGACTTCATTTAATCGTTGAACAAGTGCTAGAGCTGACAATGTACAACACCTGCATTCTGATGAAATAATCTTCATTTAAACTTGTGGTTCTTGGTCTACCTTGCCCTGGTCTTCCAGTGAAATGTCCTATTTCCTGGAATCGATGTAATGAATCCCATACAGTATTTCAAAGAATTCTTAAGGCATTTGCGATGTAACGAATACCGCGTCCATCACCTTACAAAGCAACAGCTTGCGTTACTTGTTCAGGTGTCATAATTTTTTTGTTGTAAGAATAAAAAATTGAAAACTATATTTTCACTAGAAACAAACTTGTTGAAATTGAAAATGAAACAAAAACTAGGAATAATGCTACTTAATTTGTGACGCTTATTTCACTCTCATATTCAACAAACTGTAATGCTCTGAGTTTTTCTGGACTACACAGGCAAAAGTAATTTAAACAATTAAAAAGAAGAAAAAACGTTATGTCTAATAAAATATATATTAGATTTTAGAAAAATTTCAAAAACTTTTTTTAATTGCAAAAAATATATAACATTTGAGTGTCCGGTTAATTTTGCACTCCGGTGTATAATTCTTTGGAAGATATTAATTACCATTTGCGTTAAAATTTTGATAAATTTAAAAATTATAAGACGTCCGAATAGTTCTTAAGGCTCGTATATTGATTACAGTGATGTAGTAGCCAAAAATTAAGCAGAAAATAACGGGGCCATTGTAGAACTTTCATATAACGATGGGAATGTCTAGGTCCCCCAAAGGAAAAAATACTGCTGAATAGTAGCTAAAAAGTTGAAACTTGGCTAACTACGAATTAGCTACAATGAAGCCTCAAGCGGTGATAGAAGAACTAGCGACCTCAAAGATAATTACACAGTGATTAGAGACACACCATACGTTTCACCAATATCGTAAAAATTTGCCTATATTACAAAGACCTAACCTTTAAAAATTTATATCTAAAGTTTGGGGGTGCTATGTTGATTTCTGTTTGTTTTCAAGTCGTTTTTAGTGAAAGCTTTTAGAGATTTTGTGAACATGAAAAAAATTGGTCATCAATACGTGACTCATTTTATTTGAAAGGTCCTAGTCCATCCAATATCAAAGCCGAGTTAGATTCTACTCTGGGGAATCTGATCCTTCGTTAACAACTGTAAAATATTGGGTGGCAGTATTTAAACACACTTGTACGAGCTGCCAAGGTGAACTCTGCAATGGTCCATCCAGTGAGATGACCACCTCAGAAATTGTGATCAAAATCCACAAAATTGGACTGGAAGACCGCCGGTTAAAATTGTGTGATTTAGCAGTCATGATAGGCATTTCAAAATGTACTGTACATTTCATTTTGATCGAACAATTGGATATAAAAAAGCTATGCGCAAGATGGATGCCGCGATTACTCACAATTGAACAAAACAACACCGTAAGGATGTTTCAAGGATGTGCTTGGCAAAGTTTCACATTAATAAAGCCGAATTTTTACGTCCATTCATAACCATGGATGAAATATGGGTTCATTACTTCACATGTGAGATGAAAGAGCAGTCGAAATAATGGACTCAGAGGGAAGAATTGGTTCCAAAAAAAGCGAAAACAGTTCCATCTGCCGGAAAAGTAATGACGTCAATTTTTTGGGATGCACGTGGGATAATTTTTACTGGCTATCTCCCTAAAAGAAAAATAATAAACGGAAAATATTATGCAAATTTATTGCAAGGTTTGAGCGAAGAAATTAGGAAAAGCAACAGTATTTGGCGAAAAAGAAAGTCTTGTTTCATCAAGACAACGCATCAGGTCTCACTTCCGTCATAGCGATGGCCAACATCAAACAACTTGGTTTCGAATTTTTTCCTCACCCACTTTATTCGCCAGACTTAATCCCCTCAAATTATTTTCTACTTCCAAATGTGAAAAAATGGCTCAGTGAAAAGAGATTTGCCAATAATGCAGAGGTGGAATCCAAGAGTGATGCCTATTTTGAAACATTTGAAGCTTCTTACTATAAACAGGGTATAAAAGCCATAGAACATCGCTGGGAAAAGTGTGTCAATCTCAAAGGAGACTATGTAGAGAAATAATGTAACATTTCCCTTTTTTTTTCTTTAAACGTTAGGTCGGGTAATTGTGAGATACTATCGTCGTACATGTATTTCCAGAATTGGAGGCAATCAAATAGATCTGCACCCACTCACAAGACTAAATATTTTGAATGATGAAATATAACAACAAACTTTATAATATTTATTCCCAAATTGTTGCTAAAATCTTTAAAAATCGAACAAACAAATGTTGAAATATTAATAATTTTACATGTTGTAAAATTCTGAATATTCATTGATTAAGCTTAAAACTGCAGACGTACGACCTTTCCATGTTTAACCTCTAACGATAACTGATAACCCTTATCACGGAATACTTCAAAAAGCGCAACTTTTGTGGTAAATCCGCGAATTTCCCGAATATGCAGTTACATGTGTTGTAATCTGTTGGTGAATGATTCATGTACGAAGTATTGAACTGACTCTGTTGTGCGGCACACAAAGTTGTCGCTTACTCGAAAATAGCTATTGGCCGTTGGGTCATTCATCCTTCTCATGAGTGGTTAAAAATTACTGGCCTTATGGCGACTCTTTACACAATTCATGCTGAATATTTGGCAAATCACTGGAGAAAAAGAACTGAAATATATCTAGTAAATTCCATTAACAAGTTCGATTTTAGCTTGAATAAATTTTGTAATTGTTGTTTGTCATTTTAAGCCGAAACCAGTTTAAAGCAGATTGGATGCATTGCGGTCATCAATAGCCACTTAAAATAACATTTATTAAGTATTTTATTCTTCTTTGCTGATAAACACTTGGTATTTTGGTAACCAGATGACACGGTGGTTATCGTTTAGAATTGTCGGTAAATTTATTGTTTATACGGAAGTTTTGGTTTTGTTGATGTCAGGAAGTTTACTTCTATCGAAGAATGTGTATTATGTTACATACTATTGAACCAGTGATCCATAGAAAGTCGCATAAACTCAGTTTTTGGAGGTGTACCAGTTTGAGATATTAATGAGAAAAAGTCCTAATACCTACCACAAATCTAAGGTATTTTCCACGTGACAGTAAATTTAAGCAAAATTCCTTATTTTATCATCTCTGTGAAAACCGAAGTAATCAAATATTAATTTGAAAACTAAAATAGGAACATTACATTCGGAAAACATATTTTTTAAATAGAAATTTGTTCTCGCCTGCTTCACAATTTCACAAATGAGAATTTTCCTCTATTGGAAATGTTTGTGAACAAATAAATCAATAAGGAGCCATTATTACCCTTAAAACAAAATATACATAAGATTAGGGTATGTAGAGAAATTTCATATTTTATTCATAGTCAATTGATCTTCGTCGACTAGTCAGGATTCTTCAACTCAAAATAAAAATGTCCGAAAAAGGAAATTCCTCTGGATAACTGAGTTTGCCAAGCAGCAATGCATTTATAATCCATTAATCGCTATGCACTGATACGCACCAGCGTTGTTCCGCTTGCAGGATCCTGATAAAGTATACAGGGCGGTCCAAATTCGATTATTGGGATCTTAACTACGATACTTAACTATGAGAGATAAGAGATCGTTTCAATTGGAACAAAGTTACACAATTTAGTGCCAAAGAAAATGCCACTTCGATTCAGGAAAAATTCCAAATACTTCTGGAAATATCAAGAAAAAACAAAAATTTTGCTCTATCATTTTTATTTTTTCCTGAGTTAATTTAAAGAGGTGTTTCAAAACAAATGTCACTTTATTGTTAACATTTAAAAAAAAAATTATTTCGTATATTAAAATTTATTGAAAAAATCTATTACGCGAACGGAAGAAACTGCAACGAAAAAAAACCTATGCTAAAAACGATACGTAGGAGAGTAATGGATATACGCACTTTTTAAGAGAATGTCCTTTTGGTTAAAGGATGTTGACGATCGCGAATGCAGTAAAGAACTGTTTTTATTAAATCTTGACAACTACTTAAATAAACTAATTTGACAAAAAGTAACTATTCACAAATACTCTAAAAAATAATAATAATTGGTGATTTGCCAGACCTGTCTATGACAACAACCAGATTATTATATACCTATAAATAAACTAATTATTAACAATTAAAAAAGAATAAGTAAGAAAGTAAATCAGGTACTCACAATCATCACCTGATCTAAATTACGTGCACCACAAGAATATTTTTATCATATCTGCTACTTTTTTTTTTACAGTTGTGGTCATATAAATAGAACACGCGAAAGAAAAATTCTGTTATCCGTAATATTCTATCGATTTTGTTCAAATTTTGTATAATGAAAATTCAAATCAAAACTCAGTTTACGTGTTTGAACAATTTTTGAAAATTTAGTTTGTAAAGTGCTCTTCAGGGCCTTAAAAAAACCTCTGTTTTGGAAACTTTTTCTGTGGTGGAAATGTTTTAATATGATTGCAATAATCTTGTAGAGGGGATTTTTCTAAGTATACCCTGAAAGTTTGAACAAAATTGAACCACTAGTAAGGGAGTTACAGCCTTTTAAAATCGCCAAAAGTAACGATTTTCAAGCAAAATGATGAAATCGGGTCATAAAAAATATTACAAATCATTGTCCTTAAAAGGACAAAAGGTAATAAAAGCCAAGATAAAAAATCCATGTCCGTATTAAAAAAAATTTGAAAAATAATGAAAAACGAAAGGTCGGATTTCAAATTTCAGAACGCAATCTTGTAGACATGAAAAAGTAATAATAATGAAGTTACATATGTTTTGAAATATCTCTTTAAAAAAAAATGAGAATAAAAATGATATAGCAAAATTTCGGTTTTTTCTTGATATTTCCGAAAGTATTCGGAATTTTTCCAGGTTCGAAGAGGTATTTTCTTAGGCATTAAATTATGCAACTTTGCTCCAATTTAAGAAAGCTCGCATCTCTTATAGTTTCCGAGATTCCAATAATACTTGTCAAATTTAAGTTACCCTGTATCTCTCCGATCTCAAAGTTATAATGAACGAAAACGAGATATTCCTGGATAATCGAAGAATAGAAACACGAAAAGAAAAAAATCACTGAAGACTTGAATTACGCTATCAACCGTGTAATATTTCTGCAATTCTTGTTATAGAGTGTACCTCAAAGATTAAAACCGATCGAACAAGCCTGGATGTTGACTTAAAGCTGTACCTAAAATATATGCTAACTAACCATAAAAACCAGACGTTGGACCATATCTGGACTGGAAAAATGACGATAACACTGAAAGATGATACACCAATCGGTTATTGCCCTCGCTAATTAGTGTATGAGGATTGCAAATATAATAAGTAAACTTTTAAACAACCAAGTTACCCGGGAATGCTGAAAACTGGTGGAAATATGTCAGTCCGATGCGGTGGTGAAAAAGAAGAACAAACACTTCAGATTGTTTATCGTGCCCTTAACACCAAAGCGGTCAAGATAAGATATCCCTTACCAGCTTATTAGCAAGTTATTATTAGCAAGTTAATTCCCTATGGCCTGCCAAATGCCTCGCAACTTTAGACATGAAATCTAGTTTCCATTAAATGGAAATTGAGGAACCTTCCAAGCACATTCTAGCGACTGAAAATTGAGTAAACTGAATTTGGCTTTGCATATTCCCCTTTTAGCTATCAACCAGCCATTAACAAGGCTTTCGGTGGTTTAAAAGGGCAAAAATATTTATCTATTTACATGACATGTTAGCACCATCATCCATCATCCCAGAAAGACTGCGACACCTAAAAGGAGTTTTTGTCGACTGCAGGTTGTCCTTTTAACTCTGAAAACCATGTTTTTTGCATCAGAGACTGAATATCTGGGGATGGTAATAAGTAAAGGAACAGCACGTTTGAACTCCAAATAAATTAGGAGGCTCATTCAAATATCAACCCTCAAGACCGTTAAAAATGCTTGACAATTTACGAGACTGGCAGGACACTTTTGCCGATTTTTTTCAAGGTTTTTCCTAACTGACGGCACAAATAACAGCGTCATTAAATGAAAATCATGTATTTGAGTGGATATCTGAGTGTAATTCAGCCAGGCAAGTGATCATAAAAAAAACTAACAAATACTCCTTTATGTATGGCATACAGTGACTCGCATTAATATTTGGACACTATGGTATTTGTGGAAATATTAAGTTTTTTGCTAACTTATTATTAAGTAACAGTATTTATTGCGTAATCATTAGTTACAACCATGTTTCTAGTATATGTAAATACATTTTTGATTTTTGAAATTAAATTATATACAAAGATACTATCGAACAAAGAAAACAAGGCATAATTTTACTGTCGCAAAAATATTCGGACACATACCAGGAACATAATATTTGTGAGGAAAATTAATATAAACAAAAAACATATAAACAAATTAATACTTCGTATGATTGCCTTTATATTGTATAACTTGTTCTAGCCGTTTTGGCATGTTTTCAATTATTTTTTTTATGTAATCTTCAGGTATGCGATGCCATTCTTCAACTAATCGTTGTTTTAACTCGTTTTTGGAGTTGATTGGCTTACTATGGACTTTGCGGTCTAAAAATTCCCATAGATTTTCTATGGGGTTGAGATCAGGTGATTGTGCAGGAGGATTTAATACTTTAAGACAATTATATAATAAATACTCTTGGACTAAACGCGACTTATGTTTTGGATCGTTGTCCTGGTAAAATTTAAAATTGTCGCGTATACCTAATTTTTCAGCACTTTTTAATAAATTTTGTTTTAAAAGATCCAAGTACATAACTTTATTTAAATTTCCTTCAATAAATACTAATTCGCCTACTCCTGCAGCTGAGATGCAGCCCCAAACCATTATACTCCCTCCGCCGTGTTTCACAGTAGGCCTGAGATTATTAATTTTTAGCTCTTCATTCTTTTTGCGCCATACCATTTTGCGACCATCGGATCCAAAAATGTTGAATTTTTTTTCGTCAGCAAATATAACGCTTTCCCAATATGTTTTCTGTTTCACAACGAATTCATGAGCAAAGGCGAGACGTCTCTTGCGATTGACTTCCGATATGTATGGCTTTCTTCGGGCTACTCCTCCGTTGTACCCGTCTTTTTTTAATAATCTCCGAATTGTGTCAGGATGCACTTTTTTGCTACTGTACTCTAGTAAATCAGCTGTCAATTTAGGAGCACTCAGTCCAGGGTTTATTTTAATTTTACGCCTTTCACGTTCATCAATAAGTTTCGGTCGTCCTTTTTGCGGAATTGATTCAATACGATCTTCTTGAACAAATCTTCTAATTATATCACCAACTGTACTTTTACTTACACTTAACAAATTACCGATTTCTCGATAAGATCTGCCTTTAGCGTGATGAAAAATAATTAATTGTCGTACGTCAAAAGAAATATTTTTGCCTTTTCGCCCCATAATATGAATTTTAGTAAGTTATAAGTTTGCCTTCAACGCTAACTTCTAACCTGAACTAACAAGAAAATTGAGTCTTGGATGCATCTCTAATCTTTTACGACCATAAAAAAGTCTGTATACAGTGTTTTTCTATTATTTTTTACCTGCATTGCACCGCACCGCATTCCGTGTCCGAATATTTTTGCGACAGTAAAATTATGCCTTGTTTTCTTTGTTCGATAGTATCTTTGTATATAATTTAATTTCAAAGATCAAAAATGTATTTACATATACTAAAAACATGGTTGTAACTAATGATTACGCAATAAATACTGTTACTTAATAATAAGTTAGCAAAAAACTTAATATTTCCACAAATACCATAGTGTCCGAATATTAATGCGAGTCACTGTATATAGAACCCGGAGCTCCGCTAAGAACTGCATATCTGTGCCAATTTAATAGACTTAGGTGCTGGTCTTCTACGGAAAGAAAATGCTGTGCTTTCTATGTAAACGTGTAAACCCATTGCCGATTTATTTTTTTTATACAGGCTGTTTCATAAGTGTAACACTAGTAATTATCTCCGTAACCAAATTTACAATTTTAAAAACTTTCAAATAAACATTACTTATGAAAGAGGACAAGCAACGCATATAAATAATTTTTTATTCAAGGTCATTTAAAGGATATTTCAAGAAAAACTGTTTTTTTAATGGAACACCTATTTTTTACCAAATTTGCAAAAAGCTTAAAAAATTAAGTATTTTTTACTGGAAAAGTTTTTTTTCTAAAATTTCTCGTTTTCCAGATATCAACAGAAATGGAAATAGTAAATTTAAAATAACACATGATTTAAATTACCAAAAAACGTTATTAAGGGAAAATAAAAATTAACAGATTCTAAAAATTTACTCAAAACCATAGTAAAAATTATTTTTAAAAATTTATCAGTTGAACAACTGCTCAAAATGTTGACTTTGTGCATCGAAACATTTTCAAGTCTTTTTTTCGTGATTGAGTCACAAGTTGCTGTGATGTAATTTTCATATCATCTGAAATTATTAGGACATGAACGTACACTTTTTCTTTAAGATAACTCCAAAGAAAAGAGTCTAATGAAGTCAAGTCAAGTGATCTGAGTGACCAGTTCACTAAACCATTACGTTCTATCCATTTTTCGGGAAATATTTCATTTAAAACGTCTCGTGCCACGTGAGCACAATGGTCTAGATATCCATCATGTTGATACCACGAAGCAACTCTTCGGTTAAGAATAAGATCTTCCAACCAAATCGGTAAATCACTTAACAGAACACTACGATATTTCTCTCTATTTAAATGGCCTTCAATAAAAAATTGTCCTATTATTTTGTAGCCGACAATGCCACATCAAACGTTAATTGACCAAGGTCTTTGATGTTCTATTTGTCTTAGCCAATGAGGATTTTCTAGAACCAATAGTGCATTTTGTGACGATATACCTCACTATGGTTGGTTAAAGTGAATTAGTCGGAAAAAAGTATATTGAAAAAAAGTTTTCATTCAAATCTAGTTTTTGCTTTGCCCAAGTGCAAAATTGCACCCGCTTTTCGATATCGTTGCCATATAATTCATGGTAGTGGGAAACATGCTAGGAATGAAACTTATTCAATTTTAAAATGCTATGCACACTGGACAACGCAATGCCTGAATCTCTTGACAGTTGACGGCAATTTATACAAGGACCAACAGCTTCAACAGCGAAAATAGTTATTTGGTTATTTTCATTTGTAGAAGTTCTTGCGCGGATTTTTTATTTGTCTCTATGATGCCATTTTTAAGAAATTTTTAAATTATTCGATAAAAAGTTCAACGACTATATAGGTTTTTCAAAGAATCTTTACACATTAATCTCATAAGCTTCCGCGTCATTTTCACCACCTTCTCTGTAAACTAACACTATTTGAATGTTGTTTTCTTTAGAAAAGTTCTCCATTTTTCACTTTTAAATTAACAACTCTAGTTGGAAAACAAATAATCAAGTTCGTCTTAAAGTTCCTTTGAAATGTATAAATAAATTCGATATTCTCAAAAAAAATGTTTAAATATATTTTAGTGAAAATATGGCTTTTTTATTTGACTAATAAATGTTTAAAAATAATTTTTACTATGATTGTTAAATACTTGGGGTATTTTAGAATTAAAACAACATAGCTGGCTTCAGTACCAGCCACAACTTATCGGTTCAAATTCTCAAAGTATATTGATTTACATAATCATATTTCAACGGGGATTAAAAAATAAACTGTCTATACGCTGTTAATAAGCGTACCCTTGATAAGCATGGCAATTTTGGCTACTCAGCCATGAGTCACCTTAGCGCCTAACGGCTTAGATTACTGGACAATGATTCCTTATAGTTATTGCCAGCGAAGCGGTCAGCAATTAAACTCGGATGTTTGGCCAATAATGAAATTGATGTGATTCCCGACGTAAACGGCTGATGCAGCATCGGGATACACTAACATACTTAATTATAATTAAAAAACAAATAATAATAAAACTAAAAATACTAAACAATGATTTTAGGTAAATTTTTAGAATCTGTAAATTTTTATTTTCCATTAATAAAGTTTTTTCATAATTTAAATCATGTGTTATTTTAAATGTACCACTTTAATTTTTGTTGATATCTGAAAAACAAGAAGTTAAAAAAAAAATCTCCAGCAAAAAATATTTAATTTCTGAAGCTCTTTGCAAATTTACAAAAAACAATGGGTGTTCCATTGAAAAAAACAAAGATGGCCTTGAAATGTTTTTTAAATGACCTTGATTAAAAATGTACTTATGTGCGTTCGACGTCTCCTTTCATAACAAGCAATGTTTGTTTAAAACTTATTTTGTTTCGGAGATAATCGCTTGTATCACTTTAAATGAAATACCCTATATTGACCGATAGTGAATCTCGATATCATTCTTATAGCCTGAAAACAGCGGCAATTGTTGAGGCAGTCGAACATTTTTGTGTTTATTTGGACTGAGTACAGCGCATTCTTCTTTTTGTCTGGAGGCAAATCTTCTAAAGACATCCAGTCTAATGTCTTAGTAACCGGATTGTGTGGGACTTCTCGGAACGCTTGCCTACTAAAGACCTCAAGTTTCCTTTTCTTGTACCCTACAACGACATGGAACTGTCCCTGGAGGCTAAAACGTCAGTGTCGAAGGACTTGGAGATTCCACTGTCCGTTGCTTCTAGGCGCGGGATTATTGCCTCCTTTGAGTGGTACGCTCTATTCGCTCCTTTTCTTTAACCATCGTAGAAATGGCATTACTACAGTGGTCCTACTATGTTTTGTTTTCCAACATCCTGTTAGTGAGGGGTGTTGGGGTTAAGGTGGCAACACATTCTTTTAAGACGTCTAGCTGATCTTCGAATAACAGGCATTGAAAAATGCAGTGTTCTGCGGTGTTAATGACTTCGCAGTTTTCCCAATCCGGGCCCGTTTCCCTGTCCTGTGGATGTAAGTTTTGTAGTTACTGTATCCCCTGAGTTTCTAAGTTATGTTAGATAAAAGTTTAAGTGTCTATGTCTACATGACGTCTATACGTTTAGGTCAGGGATTAATTGCTTAGTGCACTGCCGTTTGTCCGGCAGTCCCATTCATCGTGTTTGCTACTTCTGGATGGTCATTCGTCTGGCCTCCCGCCTATCTACCTCCGTGACCCAAAGAAGAGTACAGTTACACGCCTCAAATTTGGATCATCCTGTACAGCATACCCTGACTGGAATTCGGTGTGCACCACTGCATGAAGAAAGGACTTACATCCCTTGTTCACAGGTTGGCGGATTAAGTTACAGGATTCTGATCTTACTGCAAATAAGATGTTACATGTCGACTATACAGCGCTCGTAAAAAGTATTGCAACACGTTAATATCTGTCATAAACCTTATATTTTTTTAAAATACTTAAACATATAATTTCATTTTGAAAAAAGCATTCAATGTATTATTTTTGATTCTCAAATTTTTCGCTTCTATCCAACTGTTGAATAATCCTTTTTAACCAGACCGTCTAATGGCGTGACAGTAAAAATCAAATTGTAGGCGTAATTAATTAAACCTTTATTTCTTATTATCAACGATCGTTATATATACCCGACAGGCGATAGACTAACTCTAAATTTTTTAACTACTCTTATCGCTAAGCCAGAGAAGGAAAAAAAAAAAACACTAACCTAAGCAATAATCATATTTAGGCCGGTCGTTCTTTGAGGCATTGATAACATTGCGTCATATATCTGTGAATAGGAATGCGCTTTATTCGTTGTTTTGGACTGGATATTCCAACACCAACTAGGCTTCCTAACCCTTAAAAAAAAGTACCCGTTGTAATATATCAAATGAAAGGTAATTCAATAAAGGATATAACGGTATACTTAGAACTAAAATTGGATCTACAGTTTCATTAAAAATTAAAATTATTAGATAAAAAATAAAGTAACACATTACTACATCAAACAAAATTGAAATTGGAATGGGCTCCAGTAACAATTTGACAATGATTCAGTCGTTCCTCAAAATTTGCAATTATCTAGCGTTACTTCTGTTGTGAATTCTAATTATGTTTGAATTCTAAGACATAAATCATTTAAATTTTGTGGTCTATTTTTGTAAACAGAATTTTTTAAATGACCCGACAAAAAAAAACAAGGGACATAAGATCTGGAGATCGTGACGGCCATTCTATTGCACTTCTTCCACCGATCCATCTACGGAAAATCTCATCAAGATACTCTCTCTCAGCTATAGTATAATGCCGTGATGCATTATCTTGTTGGAACCAAATATTATTGGCTACTTGTTCCCCATTTTCTCCAGGAAAAATTGCGGCGTTTGATGAAATTATTGTATAACGTTTTGCAATAAGAATAAGTATGATATGTTGTTTAAGTTCTCCTCTGATTGATGAAATGAAAATGAATCAATGAACTGGTCGCCGATTATATTCATTCATACATCGAGTTTTTGCTGATGTTCTATATACAGCATCTGTATCCATTGAGACTTTTCTGTAGACCAGTAGCAACAATTATGTCGATAAATAGATCTATTTAAGCAAAAAGCAAACGAAAATAAAATTCTAGATAAGAACTTATTATCCTGAATGCCTTTTTTTGCATCAATTCATAAAATTCCATCCTGTGATCAAAATCTTTAGGAGTTAATTCTTGGGTAAGGGAAAATTTCTATGGATAATTTTTTTTTCGTTTTAAAAGATTGCTTACTGATTTTGCAGATATGTACATCAAATTTATCGACAAGCTTGCTGGTAGATTATATGGGGTTTCATCGTTAGATAAAAGAATGTTTAGTGCTTTATTGCTTTCAGTTGCTGTTCGAGGTTTTCCACATTTTGGAGTAACTTTCACACTTCCAATTTGTTGAATTTTTTTATTAATCCGACAAACTACATTTTCATCAATAGGTTGGTCTGGATATTTCTCGTTAAATATGAGACACACCTCTTCGTAAGTTTTTTTGTGATCTCCATATTCCAAAAAGATTACAATTTCAATTCTTTACTTCTCAGATAAACAATCCATTTTTTTGATATTGTAACTGTGGTAGGTGCTTAATAACTGAATTCAACTACTCATGAATTTTATGAAAATCAAAATATTTTGTATCTAAGAATTATTTACATTAAAGACGATTTGGAATTTCTACATCTTATTGTCATTTTTTCACTCTCTTTCAAAGTGGAATAAGAATGGGTTGTCTATATAGAGTGTTCCACGAATATAGATCTCTACCCGTATCTTGAAAACCATGACTTGAAAATGTTGAACTATGAAGATCATATTAAAGTAGAGATGATCTATTGATTAAAAATATTTTCATGAAAACACCACTTCCGGCTATACCGGAAATAAATGTTAACTCGCTTATTTTAAATGCCACACCATGTAGTATATTATATCAAATTTAAATTTTGCGGAACATTATGAACATTTTTCGTGTATAATATTCTATACCTAAATTTTGTGCTTTTCCAGATATTTAAAATTTTCCACAAAAAAAATTACAATTGCAGCCATTAATGTATTTTCTAATAATTCACAAATGGTTAAATATTTTGCAAACAAATTTTGCACTGTTGCACAAAACGCTTTACTGCCTTTGGATCAGTGAGTTAAATCATACTTTTTCATACAGGGCGTGCAAAAAGTTAGCCCAAAATTGTCATTCAAAAAATTGTAAAAAACTCTAATTTTTTAAATAGGAACTCCCTATTTTTTCAACGAATACATATTTAATACCAAAAATAAGTACTATTTGTAATTCAATTATGTATACCTAAATCTAACTGTTTCCATTTTATTTAAAAAAAAACACTTTTCAATGTTCAATATTCAATTGACTTTGATTAAATCACGTCAAAAATTATTAAGTTCACCCTGCTCCTCAAAATTTAAATATGGCGGCACCCGTAAATTCTACAAACGAAGATTTTATCAATATATTTATTATTTATCGTGAATGTAATAAAGCATTAACAAGAATATGTCATACATTTGATATTCGATATTCAGAAAAAACAAAATAATCACGAAAAGGCCTCAAACGCATAACGGGTTATTTTAAAACTAGCGAATCTGTTAATACATCTTATAGAAGAAACAAGTCTATTGTTGACGACGAAATAATTGAAACGGATAGTTAAATAAAGCTTAATTTTAGATAATTATAAGTAATAATAAGGGGGCTTCTATTTAAAACATGAAAGTTTTAACTATTTTAAGCTATCTTTTTGCAGACTCTGCATGAAAAAGCATGTTTTAACTCACTAATCCAAGGACAATAAAGCATTTTGTACAATAAAGTAAAATTTCATTGGAAAATACATTAATAGCTACAACTGTTATTTTTTTTGAAAAGTTCGAAATATTTCAAAAACCGTAAAATTTAAGTATAGAACATTATACATGAAAAATGTTTATAATGTTCCGCAGAACAAAATTTGATATAATTTACAGGGTGTTCTATTTAAAATAAGCGAGTTAACATTAATTTCCCGTATAATCGGAAGTGGTAGTTTCATAAAAATATTTTTAATCAATAGATCACTTCCGCTTTAATGGAATACCCAAATTTTCACTTTTTTCTAGTCATAATCTTCAAGATACGGATAGAGGTCCATATTTGTGGAACATCCTGTATAAGAAACAAAAATTAAAACTTTAAATCTTTTTAGGATGTGGACACTGTCCTATTTTTTTTAAGGAAGCTGTAGATCCCATTTTAGTTCCGAGTATACCGTTGAATTCCTTATTCAACTACCTTTCATTTGATATATGATACTACAATGGGTATCTTTCCACTTGAAAATAAATAGTTAGTAGGACTAGTTGGATAGGGGTGAAAAATTTTAACATGGATAAAGATGCATTAAATGTCTTTTTTTATAAAATTAAACGTATTTAAGCATGTTTTTAAAATACCAGGTTTATGAAACTTATAAATGTGTTACTATACTTTTTACAAGCGCTGTATTTAAGCAGGAATCCCGTCAATGATTTGACTGATCAGAAATATGCACTTCAAAAACATTATACATAAACAAAATTTCCGATAAAGGTATTCTCCGAGAGCCCCAACATAATGACGCATTTTGTAAGATACATTGGATAACCCGGTCTCAAACCGAGACAACGCTGTTATAAACAATATTATTGTAACCAAAACAAAACCTTCGGCATGTTTTCTGCCCATTGCCTTGCGCTCGATGACTATTAAATTATAACATAGCAAATCCTCACACATTCGATGAAAATGGTCCTGTTTAAAAAATATATCAAGAATTGCACGACTTGTGCAAGGTGTCTCTGAACATATTGCCATAAATTCAACCACATATTCTAGGTTCAAAATATGTCGAAAACTTCATATAAACATATATCGATAGGCATTTCGTTTTCGCTATACAGGGTGTAAAAGATTTGTTTCTGAGGACCTGGTTTTTTATTAACATTTTCGAAACATTGTCGAGATAAATTAATGAAATTTTGTATTATCATAACTTTTTATGCTCTTTTTGAGTCTCTATAAAGAAATTACCACATTTTTCCAGGAACAAGTAATACAGAGGACAGTGCTTAAAAAGTACCTAAACTTTTTTATATTTATCTTTATTGAATATTTTATAGGAAAAACATTAAAGTTAAAGATTTTTACATAAAAAAGGTACTATTGTCGAAAATCGAAATTTCCAAAAATTTTCAAGAAAATTAAAATTTGACAAATCAATAGATACTAAGTTTTATTAAATAAATATCATATTTAAAACTCTTTTTTATTCATTTTCTTTTAAAAAAAAATTAATCAAACACTGTTTCAGTGACAATGAAACATCACCAGACTTAATTTATGTTTATAAATAAGTCTGTCATAACGGTAATGTCAAAAATATTTTTTGTTTAATTTAAACGCCAACTGGATTTTAAATCTTACATTTATTTAATAAAACATAGTATCCACTGATTTGTCTAATCTCAATTTTCTCGAAAACTGTTGAAGATTTCTACTTTGAACAACAGTGCCTTTTTTATGTAAAAATTGTCAAATTTAATATTTTTCCTATATAATCATCAATAAAGTTAAGTACAAAAAAATTTAGGTACTTTTTAAACACTACCTTCTGTATTACCCGCCTCTGCGAAAATGTGGCAATTTCTTCATAGAAACTAAAAAAGAACACAAAAAGTTATAATAAAGTGAAAAATTTCATTAATTCATCTTGAAATGCTTTGAAAATGTTAATAAAAAACCATACTCACAAACCAACCTTTCACACCCTGTATATCGAAAACGAAGTGCCTTTTGATATATCTTTATATGAAGTTTTCGCTATATATTGAGACGTAGAATACGTGGTTGAATTTATGGCATTATGTTCAGAGATACCTTGTATATTAGATAAATCACATACAGGCCCTCGACATGAGAAACCAGGTCGCCGCATTACATCGTCATCTGGCCAATCATGCTGGCCCATTAAAGAAGTCAAATGGTTGCACTGATTCGAGTAATCAATGATGGATTGAAAATAATACCAATTACAGCCGATTCCAAGAAAAACGTCTAAATATTCTATGAATGGCCTGTTACCAGTTTTGGAGGAATTCAGAAAATCTATATTGTGGTATTATAACTGCTGCTTTTATTTCCATAAATTTTTTGGGGAA